>NC_089752.1:16713000-17013000 GCF_040412425.1 Macrobrachium rosenbergii | reverse complement strand
TTTCACTCAAAAGCAAAACTCCATATGAGCATTCATTCCAAACAGGCATACATAAGTTTTCATTTTTCTGTGAAATTAGGGAACTGCTGGATCTGAGCTTTACTGGCCATACCAGTGGTAGCTCTGTGCAGTCTGCATTCTTAGGATTGTTCTACATATGTAGAACAGGCAGTCCCCGGTTAATGGCGGGCTTGGTTAACGGCGATCCAGTTTTATGGCGCTTGTCTAGTGACGAAAATCGGCAATTTTCAGCGCCGAAAATCGCAGATTTCCGGACAATTGGGTATTGGCGCCGATACATAGCTAACAGAGGCGCTGCTAACTGAAAATCTATAAGCCCCAAAAATTGGCGAAAAGGCTCTGAAAATCAGCGATTTTCGGTTGGCTGCAATTTTTGGTTATCATCACACCATCAGAAAGGAACCCCCACCAATAACCGGGGAATGCCTGTACCAAGTTTATTTGGTGTATTTAACAACCTTCAAAATTATTTTTGGAGCTTTGGGTTGTTGATAAAATGAACTATTGTAGAATTTTTCAGCTTGAAAGAATTAATTTCTTTAAGAATTCAAATTTCTTCTATTTCCTGATGAAAATTGTTTCAAATGCTTGAGTGAAACATTGATTCTTAATTCATCCAAAGATTTTGTACAAGTAGACTGCATTTCAACATTCATTTTCTTGCTTCTATAGTGTTTTTTTTTTTGGCTTTCATCTTCTGGAACATTATACAGTTGGTGAGGAGACAAGTGTTCATTGAGTTTGTACACCTGTTTAGAGGAAGCACCTGCCATATTTCAGTAGGTTTGTTCTGTTACATTACCTTACAGAGCTTTTGTGTATTTCTTTTCATAATTTTCTTGTTTTGTGAAATTAATTTTTCAATCTGCAGTAAATTTGGGAAGACTTAAAGGTTTGCCTTTATAAATGATTTTAACTTAATTACTTCATTATGAGGTACAATCTTGAATAAAATTCAGCGCTACTTAATTTATCAGTAGTTCTCTAATGTGTTGCAGAAGTAATTCATTGGAAATGAGGTACAGTATATTTTTCTATACTGTAATCCTTTGGAGTGCAGACATTGCACGACTGTTTTTGGTCATACATTGATAGTTCTTTTAGTTCAGTAGAAAACTGTGCTGTTATTGGATTTATGAATTCAGATAAGGAAGCAGGAAATTGCAAAATAATTTCACATGGATGGTTGGGAGATTATTTTGAATAACTAAAGTCACTTAGATCAAATTTTTTGATTGGCCTGGTTTTGTTTTAGAATTGTATGTCTGGTAAATTTTAAAAAACTGCTTCTATTAGTATACATGTGACTACATGAGTTACCATACTGGATGTAAGTAACATTTGTCATCTTGGTACAGTACTATACTGATTCATAATCTGTAGTGTTTTTAAAATTATTCTTGAAGTCATAAATTACATGTACCTGATTTCAAGTAGTGGAACTCTGTCCTGAATATTTGCATATTGCTGAAGTAAGTCTTTTGGTCTTTTTCTTTTTTATTTCTAAACTGGAAGTGGTGGAGATAGAATTATTATGTGTATACTTATTGTACTTTTATACTAAGATATAAACAGAAGCTTATGAAAATCTGTCAGTTGAGATGAAATCCTTCACAAACTGGCAAAGGGCAACATGATTATGAATAGGCGAAACAAGCTTTGAGTCATTCCCTCAATTGAATATCTGCCCCAGAGTACATTCCCTTCGTATTCCAGGGATGATGTCTCCTTGCCTATTGTGTGATGTAGATGTATGTTGGCTATATGCTTTCTCTCTTATTTTATCTTTGAAGTTTTATTTTACTGTACTCCTCTGGTTAGCTCATTTACTTGGGTACTGTCCTAGAGAGTGCCTGCAAAATGACTGTTCCCAAATGCACTGGTTTGCTTTTAAGTTATCCTCTGATAACTTTGGTCTCATTAACAAGTGATTGTTCAGTTTCTTCCTTTTCTTGCTTCAGTTCTGTCCTGTGAAAACAGATTGCTTGCTGGTAAATTGTCACAAGTATAGACATCCAGGATTTATTCAAAGCTACTGCAAATAGAATGTAAAGTTGGATGGCATTCTTTCTTATATGTATAATTTTAGTAGAGTGACTATTTCTTGAACACTTCAGGAGCACTTCAACTAGTCCAGATAGACCAGTGGTTAGCCAGGGGAGAATTGTGACCAAGGATTTTTAGTAGTATATGCATATTATTTGGAATGCACCTTTTGAGGCAGACAGTTTTGGAGGGGGGGAGGAGGGGATGACATTCTGACATTATGGTGAAAGGGTGCATAGGCCAAAAAAGGTTGAGAACCACTGAGATAGACCATGACACACTGGTAAAGAGATGAAAACTCCAAAACATGGAGAGGCCCAGCCTTTATACAAAAAAAAAACAAACAAACAAAATACTGTAACAGGAGTGAAACCATCAAGGTTGTACTGAAGCTCTTAGTGTCTGTGAACAAGTAGTAACCAGCATGAAGATATGAAGGATAACAGGATAACTCACCTTGTCAGATATGAAATAAGAGGTTGTTTCAGTTCCAGTAATTCTTGTTGTTGTATCATGACAAACACTGGTATGTAAATGAAGCTTCTTACGCCTATTTTCAGAGATAGATCCTTGCTATTTGCATGCCATCCATGACAAATACTGGCATGTAAATGAAGCTTCTTACTCCTATTTTCAGAGATAGATCCTTGCTACTTACATGCCATCCATGACCAGTTTGGGCTAGGCACACAAAGTTAAAGGCATTCCCTTCTGAGTAGATACAGTAGAAGTGAACATAGTTAAAAATAACATGGATGTTTTAGTTCTTGATTCTTTTAGAAATTGTCAGTACATAGGCCTACTATACAGTATTACCAAATGTAAGGGTCTACCAGTGGATGAAGTATACAGTAATTATTGCTGAAAGGGCAGTCAAAATCTTCAGCTACAACAAAGAATTCTGCAAACACAATGTCTGTCATTCCTGTTGACTTGAAGAACATAATTGTAGTTCTTTTTACTGCTAAGAGGATCGCTGTCAGCTTGGTAGGCTCAGTAACTTTGCCTTATGAAGACTTGAAATCAACTAAATAGAGCTGATATACATGTTTTCTGAGGTAAGAATGTAGCTATGAAGGCCTGGCTACTAATTTTCACAGGAACTTCACACAAAGGACTGCTTGAAAGATAAGGATGTGGTTGATAAATATGTTGAAGTGTTCAAGTGAACATGCAAATATGATAGCTGCAGCATTTGACAAAGTCATTGTATAGAACCCTCCAAACTCTCAACAGAACTAATGTTGGATGTGTGCATGTTACTTATATGGCCACCTAAGTAAGTCTATCCTTTAACATACTGGTACGGTGAGTGAAGTGACATCTATAAAAAGAGACATCTATATAAAAAAGACAGCTACGTTGCAATGAAGAAAAGTGTTAAAGGAAAGGATGTTGATTATATGAATACTTGATGATTGAAGCATTTTTGTAATGGAAGTAAAAGAAGAAGTACCTAGACATGAGAGCAATATTCCAAGCACAAATTATTGAATAATTATAAATTATCTGGTGGTGAGACTTCAATCCATACATGAATGGATACAGCTGGCTCTTGCAGCTTAAGGAAAGATGATGATTTATGACAGTGAAACAATTGTTTTTAGGAGAATTATCTATTTGGAATTTTTTATCTCCTCAAAGAAGTCTCTTTAAAGTAATTTGAACTTACGAACTGTTAACAAAGAGAGGAGGTAAATCTCACTATCATCTAACAAAATTGAAAACTTAGATAGTAGATATGGGGGTATTAGAAATTCAGTCATAAATGCATTGAACTTGACCAACTTACGGGATTTCATTCAGAAGTGCTCTCAAGACTAACTTCAAGGTGAACTTACAAGAAACAACTTAGGATTAAGTGTGAACAGAAAGGATGGCCATGAAATAATGGTTGGAGAGTCAAGTGGTTTGTATGTTATGAAATGGTGAGATCTTTTTGAAAGTTTCAGATGTTCTCTGATTGATATTACTCTCATTTTCCTTCAGGTGTTTCCATGCTTTTAGAAGGATTCTTTTGCTAGTGTGTAGGACCTAACTAAATTTTCTTCATGGTTGCTGACATTGTCTCTAAAATATGTTGTACCTATTAAGTGAAGGCTGTTTGTTTCAGTTTTTGTTACTAAAATTGTATGTAGTATTTCTGTCTGTACTAATTTTGCAAAACTTTGGGTTGTTATCAAGATATTTTGGTGTGGGGTAATATCCATTTTCAGGGTTATCATAGATCAAAAAGATTCAAACGTGCAACTACAAGGAAGGTCTAGAGATTCATTTTGATGAGATATTTAGGTTCTTTTGATATGGAAAGAGCTTTGTTTACTTTATTTCCAGGAAAATGTATGTTTTTATAAAAAGCAAGTTTTTTCATGTAAACCCATCAGTCACAATTGGGCCTGGTAACATGATACTTGATGCTCCCAGGATTGCAGGTCTTTAGAGAAAGGACACTGATTTATGTATTATTTGATAACTTCACTTTTCATGGAAAATGTATATGAAGCAATGAGATAATGGGTCTAGGTGGAGGGCACTCATTAAATGATTACTGTAATGAGTTTTATAAAAATGTTTATTATTATGAAAATATAGTTGGTTTCATCACAACCACAATAATCTTCTGAATGTTTTAATCACTGTATATTTGAGGCTAGGTTTTATGTAAGCTTGGTGAATGCAAGGAGTCTGGACCCCAAAACATATGGAATGTAAGTCGGGGTGCTTGTATGAGGTAAATCTTTCAGAATAGAAAAAGTAGAATGCCTACGTGTGAGATCAGGCGTATATGTCAAAATCTCCGATGACTATGTCACTTTACATAGGTGTGAATGATCGGTAAAGATGAGAGGGATGAACTTGCAGGCTCTTCTCCCATAGGTTACATGGCCCATTGGGAATACCTGATGGAGCAAATAAAAGTCTGATGATCTGTGTAAAAATGATAAATTGCACTGAGCTGACATGCATTGGATCTGTTGCTCTATTAACTGTCACTGAACAAAAATCTATCTTCCCTTAGCTGAGATAAGTTCATCTACAGTTTCATCATTCCAAATCCCTTAGAAATGCTGTATGTTTTATGGAGGAGTTTTCCTGTAGTAATTGTCCTCGGCAGGTAAACCAAATAGCTCTCTCAGTCAGAATAATTTGTCCTGTCCTTGATGGTGACAGAAGACAGATGATGTTGAAATGTATTGTGAAAGTGTCGTGAGTACCAGTATTTTGGGTCTGTGATAAAAGTCAGGAGTAAGCAGTAATCCTTAACTGAAAAGCCATGATAAGTACAGTGAAGCATAATTATTTATATATTCAATTCATAGCAAAAACTGTAAATTACTGGGCTATCAAATCACAACTAGATAAGTGTGAAATTGTTGTTAGAACATGACATAAAATTTATTTTTTGTAATGGTTATCATGCTGAGAAAGTGATCAGAACCAAATACTATGAAAATTAGGCATAGTTACTGATAATAATAGGCATCATTGATATGCTAGCTGAAAAGAGATTAAATAAAAGTTCATAGAATAGCCTAAGTAGAGAAAACAAAGTAACTTGCATTGTTAGGAGAGTGAAATCATAAAGACAAGTTGATATGAAAGGAAATAAACACATATTTCCAAAAATAAAGTGAAGCAAAAGGGTACAGTAAATTTACTCTTTGCTGTATTAAAAAATACAAAAAGCATAAAAGTACATTAAATTCTTAGATTCAAAAGTTTTAAAAAAGGAGCAAAACACTGACTACTGTCCTTGTAATTTGGTATATCGAAAAAATACATTACATAGTAAAATGTAATGGTGAAGTAAATACACAGGTATTGCTTAAAACCTTGCCAAGTACATTAAGTAGATGATTATTATTATTATTATTGTTATTATTATTATTAACTGACCAACCCGGCGCTGCCTGGGAAAACTGAATGACAACTGATAAATCTCTCTCTCTCTCTCTCTCTCTCTCTCTCTCTCTCTCTCTCTCTCTCTCTCTCTCTCTCTCTCTCTCTTTCCTGTTAAGATTGTTGTTCAGTTACATTGGCCAACATTTTCGACATTTTATGTTTCATCCCTTCTCACCCTCCCCTTCCTGTCAGGGCTGAAGGTGGACTTGTAGGGCATCGGGAGTGTGACTATTCATCCCAGCGACCTTGAAAACTATGGATTGGATACTAATATCTGTCATTTTCGGTTATTTTTACGTGTCCTCCACTTCCTACCCCCCCATAATATTCTTTTCCTGGTACATGTAGCAAGTTTTATGTATACCGAAATGAGGTGTGATAAACCCAGAGTTTATTTAGTTACTAAGTCTTTGGCAGAACCAGCCCCGTTTCAGGGAATCCCTTCCCACCCCCACCCCCTTTGGTGCCCTTTGGTGCTAGTGATGTCTTACCCCCGTGGTATTCTTTTCAAAATAGTAAGTCTGTGTATACCAAGTTTGGTTGAAATTGCTCTATGCATTTCAGAGTTATGCTGTAACATACTCACAGACATGCATACATACATCCATTTTTATATTTATTATTATTATTATTATTATTATTATTATTATTATTATTATTATTATTATTATTATTATTATTATTATTATTATTATTATTATAATATAATTTACCCAAGCAATCTTTGTCAGGCATGGGATTTACAGCTATATTAACTAACAAAACACCAGTTTTCCATGCCTAACAATGCTTTTGCTTTCACAGCAGAATCATGTGAAGTTGGATCTGCCATTTGAATTATTAAACAAAAATACCATTGCAGAAATTTGTAATTTTTAGCATCTACAGAAGTGCTATAGAAACCTTTCAGAATTATGATGCACAAAATACCCGTGCACAGAAAATTGAATTTTCACTTAAATTACATGACAGTCCTATAAATGTAAAAATATTTTGGATTCCTGCCTGTGTAGGCATTACAGAAAATGAAGAAGCTGCCAAAGCTGCAATTACAATGACATGATCACACACAGATATTTCTTTCAGTTACTATGTAACATTGTCAAAAACCATTATAATCAGTAAATGCAGGTATATATGGAATAATGAATATAATAGTAACAAATAGAAACAGACCAAGCCCAATGTTAGAATGTAAATTCATCATATCAGAAGGAACAATACATCCAAGTAATTTTGACTCATCTTAGAATTGGTCACTTTTGTGACTCATGGATATTTGATGAATAGGCCACATGATCCAATCCCATTATACACAGACTGTAGAGAAACACTGACAGCTAGGTATTTTTTGTGTCAAGTCCAAACTGTAATCGACAGCGAACGTCAAGCTTTAGAAATAAATTGGTTAGAGGAATTTTGTTAGATTCTCCATCTTTTTCCGTTAACCTAATTATAAAATATTTAAGAAAGGCAAGTCCTTTGGGCCAGCCCTGTGAGAGCTACATAGATTAGCTCAGTGGTCTGGTTAAATTACTTAATAATTAAAGTTCAACCCAGTCAGTGAGAAAGCAGAGTAAAAAATTATACCTGTACTGTTTGCTGTATAACAGGAAACAAAAGCATTAACTAGTTAATGTCACAACAACTATATTAAATTATGTGAAAAAGTGTTAACAATGCAATGTGAAAAAGTGTTGACGATGCACAAAGCTCTCACTAATAACCTGTATTGAAGCAGCGCTCTGATTATTTACTGGTTGTTTGTATCCAAAGATGACATTGGCAGCTGAAATGCACAATTCTTCATTGTGTCACTTACTCAGATACTAAATTGAAGAAGGCCTGAAGTGAATAATTTTAAATGTAGAATAAATTTGTAACAAACACTCAGAAAGTTATCCTGGAGAAAACCACTAGGGAATGATTGCAGAGCTGTTGACAAAAATTTCATGCCCAGAAAAGTACTTGCATGTCCAAGAACACGATTTCTTTCTGGCTTCGTGAGACGATCAGGAGAGCATACTCTGCTGCTGGCGAAGATGGCACAGGTACCTTCTGCCCGAGAGCTCATGAAGTCAGGGGCATTGGTCCAACCCTCTCATTCCAGAAGAACCTGTTGGTTTCTCAGGTATTGAAAGCTGTGGAGTGGTCTTGACTGACCACTTTCACCTCGTTCTACTTTTGGGACATTGCCCACAAATCCGTGGACAATTTTTCCTTGGGACCTGTGGTGGCTGCTCAACAAGTTGTGTAGCTTACCCGGCTCCTCTAACAGGACAGGGTTGCATCTCGCCTAAGATATTCTGTTTTGGATGCGGGAATGAATGCAAAGGTGATTGGCCTCTCCTTCTTTTCCTCCCCTCCCCTCCCATCCTTCATCTCTTCCTTCAGGCAGAGAGTGGATGGGCTGTTACGTGCTGGATCTGGCGGTCGATGCAGCTAAGCCTATACTTTGAGCTTTCGTTCTGTTTTTCCCTTCCAGGATTATAGAAGCAAGCCCGCTCCTTCCTCTAGCAAGGGGAGGAAGGAGATCCTGACAATAAGACAAACCCAGTGCTTGTATTTGCCTTACTGTCTCCGACCTTTTGGGTTCATCCTAGCTCTTTTTTTTGGGCGAGGCTACATTTAACCCCCTCATACAAAAAGGCCCAGAAGTCTGACAATTGATCATGCGTTACCATACCCTGATCAATTTGTCAGAGGCAGGTTTCTCTTCCTCACCCTATTGACTAGGAAGAGAATCCCAGGTGTGGCGAACTCCAGTCAGTTAAGAGACTCACTCAGATTCCTCCCTCCAACCAGTGAGTCTTCCTAATGTAAAGGATCGATGGATTGTATATCGTGTAGAAACAAATCACAATATTTTAAAGTAAATCCTATATTTCCTAACTATACAAACCTGAGGTCCTTTACATTACATTTTCATGCTCACCTCATGCCACCCCTCAATCTGACACCTGGGCCGAAAGACAAATTTGAATGTTAATGTCCGGGCGGTGGGACTCCTGCCTAATGGATGATAGTTAACTACCTAACTACCTTGTTAGAAAGTTCAGTTGTCGTTTCCAGCTGTGCTGTAAGTAATTCCTAATGTAAAGGACCTCAGGTTTGTACAGTTAGGAAAAATACAATACTGTATACTTTAAAAAATTGTGATATTTTAGCTTTACATGTACAGCTGAAATTACTGTGTTTCTGAAAATAGTTTTCTTTACATCAGTTTCCACTTTTATTTAAGTCTGTGTTGTTGAGGGTCACATACACATGTTCATGCTCTTTGACACTATTTGATGCTAACTTAATTATATATTACATGTTAGTTGTTATTAAAGAGTGGAACAGTATTAGAAATGTGCTGCAGGGACATTCCAGTATGCTGAATGCTAAAAAAAATGTTTGAACATTTCTTCTTGTAATTTTAAGAAATTCTTAACTAGCTTAATGCAGCACAAGGATATCAGAAGGATTCAGGTATTTTGTTAAGATAACTTCATTCATACTGGTAAGTCGTGTGTAGTCTTGAGTTGAAATATATTCAGAATTTCTCCCTGTAATACTTTGTTGTGTCCTCTCAGTTTCTGTATACTCTGTCTTACAATATTCCAAAACAGGTTCTTCTTTTCTTGTTGATCTTTGATACACTGTCTCTAAAAATATTTAACTCCTGAGATCATGTTTCTCCTGACAGGTTGAGTCACTACAAAGGCAGTTGAAAATTGCATCAAGTGAGGTAGAGTCTTTACAGGAGATAGAAAACAATTTGATAAGGGAGAGGAATCAGCTTATTGCAGAAAATAGCCGGCTAGCAGATGAGAAACAGAGTTATCAGGAGAAATTAGTTTCTTTTAAAGATTCTTCATCAGAAAAGTTTAAGTTATTGGAGAGTTCTTGGCAAAAGGAAAAATTAGCATTAGAGGTATAGTATGTTAATTTTTTGCATGAATAGATACGTACACTGTACTTTTGTTTTAGGAAAGGTCAGAAGTAGACAAAAGTAGTTGTAGTCAGCTTTTGATGTAGTAGTCCCCCATATATGTAACTTCAGTTACACAGGAATGGAAAAATATTAAACAAAGGTTTGTTCATGAGACTTACCTGCCAGATATATATATAGCTGTATTCTCCGAAGTCCGACAGAATTTCAAAACTCGCGGCACACGCAGTGGCCGGGCAGGTGGTTAGTACCCATTCCCGCCGCTGGGAGGCGGGTATCAGGAACCATTCCCATTTTCTATTCAGATTTTCTCTGTCTCCGGACTGTCAACACCTGTTGTCAGTTCCTCCGCCATTTGGATTTCTGAAATTTGTTGTCACTTAAGTATTTTGGTTGTTTTTGGTATTCGACTGGATCTGTGACTTGGCATACGCTCTTTGTGGACCGTTTTTTGATTTTGCTTTTGACTTTTCTTATAATTAAGATGTCTTACCTCTAGCTATTGAGTCTGTAGCTTGGGTGAATGTAAGGTGAGGCTATCGAAAGCCTTTGATAGTTCCTCACTCTTTATGTATGATATGTAAGGGTGTTCAATGCTCTATGATAATCGGTAATGAATGTGTGGCATTGTCTGAGGGTGAGTTGAAGAAATATGAAGCCTATATGCTTAAATTGAGTGTGATAGGCTGAGGAAATCTTCTCCTAGAGTGCATCCTTAGATGGACAGTCAGGTTTTTCTCCTACTAGTAACCCTGTAGTAAATTTTAGTACTAACCTGTAGTTTGTTGCTGCAGAAGGTCATTCCCTGGCTCGTGTGGAGTCAATGCGTGCTCTTGAAACTTAAGTGAATGCAATTCAAACGCATAGTGTTAGTGCTAGTGCCCTAGTGTTGTGGGGGCGTCAGATCGGCCCTATAATGCCTCTAGGCCTGGACCTCTGTCGAACTCCCAGGACCAGGGAGGGGCATGTCGAAAGTCGCATGAGGGTTACGGGGCTTCCCACGATCTGGCGTCCCCCTTCGGCAGGTCCTGATGACGCTACCCAGGCTGCCAGGATCGTGCACAGGCACGCATCCTGAAGGATTGCTTTCGTCCTCCGACACGTCCTCCCCGCCTCGGGGTTGGAGCTCTCGGTTGGACTCTCGCCCTCTTAAGAGAAGCTTAGAGGAGAGGGCGCTTCACGTCCTCTTCCTCTAAACGTTTGTACTCTTCCCGAAAGTTGCGTGGATATTCCTCTGCAGAAGAGAATAAAGTGTTTTCGAATGATGGCCTACTCGACCCCCTGTCGCTAAAGGCGAGGGCTGAGCTTCTTCCCTGTGGAAGGAAGTATACGTCTCTCGCCCTTTCCTTCTCTCAGGTTCAGCCCTTCTCCCCGAGAGTTGCTTCTCCAACGCGTAAGATTTTGTTGGGTTTGCAACAACAGCTGGATGCTCTCATGAACCTTTCAAGATTCGAATCTGCCTTTTAAGAGGTACAGACTTTCACCTTCGTCTTCCTCGTCTGCTAGATGTTTTGGGGCTTCTCGTCTGTCGTCTAGAGAGAGTGTTTAGTGGCTTCCTATTCGTCTTCCCCGAGTTGAGGTGTTGGCCTTTTCTCTTGTCTCGCGCCAGGAGCGCGTCTTGCTCTTCGTGCGCTTCTCACGCTTCACGCGCGCCTCACCTTGGCGCCGGCGCGCGCCTAGCCATGACGCCGCGCGGCCACGCTGTGACTCTCTTCTAGTACTTGCGCACGGAGCCTCTCGCGTCACTCCATGACGCTCGCGCCGCTTCACCGTATAGCTTCAAGTCTTGTGTTGGCGCGCTCCAGTTGTTCATCATGTCGCACAACTACCGGCCAACATCTGATGTCCTTCTTAATTTAGCCAGTACTTGCTTCGGCAGTACATATACTAAAATTGGAGCGATACAGAGAAGATTAGCATGGCCTGCGCAAGGATGACACGCTAATCGTGAAGTGTTCCACATTTTTTTATGTTTACTATCGTACTCTAGTTGGCGACTTCTTCGCGTTCGCGGGAGTTCCGCCACGATCGCGAATCGGAACTACTTTCACCACTCACTCAAGACCCGCCAGCTGCGGAAGAACATCCTCTTTCGTCACAGCCTTTTGTATGAAGAGAAACTTCTTTCGTCTTCTTCTTCCTCTGATTATCAGACTCTGGCTTTTTCTTAGGATCTGTTTCTGAGACTTTTCAACCTTCGGCTCCTCTCTCTCCACCTTCGCAGTTGTCTTTGTCTTAAGGGGCGTTTGTGAAAAAATCGGAAATCAAATTTTCTGGGATATTTTATATATGGCATCATACATATCCTGACTATCTTCTCAGAAAGTTTTATTTAAAAGTTCGCCACAGTTAGGAGTTATAAACAAAACAGTAACCCTATCATAGTCAAATTACATTTTTCGTATAATGTAATGATATTGTCAGTATATCGGTGGTAATTTCCTTTTAGCTATGAAATAATAATATCTAATGCGATCTATGGCAACCTGTGGACCTGAAATGCGCATCAGCGAAGACAGGAATGTCGCAGGGCAGTCAGTGGCAGTCAGTCAGTAGCAGCTCAGAGCTTGACTAAGTAAAGCGCGCTGCCCAACCTTAGCCGTGTTTTGACACTCGCTTCATTTAGCGAGTTATATTACTTTGCAGGTCTATTTTTTGGCTTTTCATTATGTCATAAAAACATCAAACTGTGTAACAGCAAGCAAATAAATACACAGAGAAGCAAAAAATATCGTTTTTCTCAAAACTAAAGTTATCGACATTCAAACTGCATCTCCTTCATAACGATTACACCGATCTCAATGATACAAAAAGTAAACGAAAGCTAAATATTTGCCTAACAAAGGGCTTCCATAGGAAGCAACACGAGCCCGCACACCACGAGAGAGAGTTTTTTCCGAAGGAATGTCACTTCCAAGAGAGATAGCAAGTGACTCCTTTCATCTCCAGACTCCCTTTGCAACCAGGCTTCATTTTGCACAAGCCTGGAAAGAGTGAGGGGCAGACGTTTGGTCCCTCCTACTGTTAGAGAGAGGTTACTTGATTCCCTTCCTGTCTCCTCCTCCTTTGTTTTTTTTTCCCAACTGCCTTCCTGTCAAACAGAAAATTGTTTGACCTGCTCGAACAGATGTTCGGGCGGAGAGCAGTGGAACAGGTCTTGGACTCGGTGTTCCCTGGGATTTTACTACAGATTGTTTCTAGTCCCAAAACTTTCAGTAGGCTGGAGACCCGTCTTGGCGTCAACAGGTCGAACAACTTGGTCGGAAGGAAAAGTTCAAGATGGAGACCTCGCAGTCAATACTAGAGCCCTTCATCCCGGGGATTGGATGGTATCTTTGGATCTCCAAGATACTTATCTTCACGCCCCAATTCATCCACGTTCGATGAAGTATCTCAGGTTGTCTTGGGGACTAGGCGTACCAGTTCAGGGCTCTCTGCTTTGGACTCTGCATTAACGACCATACCACGTTGAAAACACCGCTTCTCGTCCGATCAGCGGTTAGCAACGTTGGGTCTGGTCAGTACTTTGGATGGTGACCGCCTGGGAACACCAGATGCTGTTGGCGTCACATTTTGCTCCGAGGGGTGTTTACCGTCTCATGAAAAACGTTGAGATGCAGTTGCACCTGTTGCACGTCAGGATCTCACTCTACTTGACGACTGGTTGATTCGGCGTTGTCGGCGAAGGTATCTGGAGGACCTTCAGTTGACTCTGCAACTCGTGAAGTCCCTGGGACTTCTGGTCTGTGGAGAAGTCGCAGCTGATCCCCTCACTGTCCATTGTGTCTGGGAATTCAGATGTATTCAGCGGCTTTTATAGCGTCTCCGTCGCAAGAACGGCAACTTCTATGTACGAAAAAGTCTCGGCCTTCTTGGAAAAAGGAAACATGCTAGGTGAAGGAAGGAATGAGTCTGCTGGGGACCATTTCCTCGAGGAGAAGTTTGTTTTTCTGGGAGTCTGCATCTCAGGCCTCTTCAGTTCTTTTGTTGGAGAACTGGCAAAGCAAGGAAGACTTGAAAGAGGAATTGAGAATTCTTCCTTATATAAAGAGATCTGTGGTGGTGGCTCGATCCAACGAAATTGCAGAAAGGGATCTCCCTCAAGCTTCTGAACCCCAACCTAGTGTTGTTTTCTGACGGGTCGTCAACAGGTTGGGGCAACACTAGATGGAGAGGAAGTGTTAGGAACCCGGAGAGAGGAACAGGTGTCCTGGCACATCGACTTCAAAGATTTGGCGGCTATCTTTTAGCTCTCCAATTCTTCGAGGTCCAAGTTTGCAATCGTGTAGTTCTAGCAAACTTCGGACAATACTACTTGTTCCCTGTTCAGCCTTGCAAGAGAGATTATTCTTTGAGCCTATGCTGTAACATTTCGATTCTCACAAGTTTTGTTGCAGGGTCGAAAATGTTCGAGCAGACCTGCTCTGTTGGCGCCATCAACTCCTGCCGAAGAATGGACCCTTCATCAGGAGGTTTGCCAAGATTTTTGGAAATTTTGGGGTCGCCATCTGTGGATATTTTCACGACCTCAAGAACAGCGAGGCTCCTCTATAAAGCTCATCTGTACTCGACCCTGGGGCAGTTGCGATAGTTGCTCTTCCCTGGGATTGACGGGAATAGATGTTTACGCCTTTTTCCCCGTTCTAAATTCTGGGAGAAGTCGACGCAAGTTCGCGGCCTCACTGAGGACGAGGATGACTCATCCCCACGTTTTGGCCTTGAACCACTGGTTCTCGGAGTTTCTCTTCTGGTTGGTAGGCGTTCGAGGACCCTTCCTATGAGAGCAGACCTGCTCATACAAACCCACTTCACGAGATATCTTTGAATCTCCCGCTCTGAACCTGACTGCTTTCAGACTATCGAAACTTGGTCAGAGCGAAGGGGTTTTTCTGGCCAGGTGGCACGGGCCATCGCTAGAGCCAGAAGTCCTTCATCTAAAGGATATATCTAGCGAAGTGAGCAACCTTCAAAGGTTGGTGTAGAAAGAAGGGCTTTCCTCTTCCTCTATCACTGTGAGCCAGGTTGCGGATTTTCTCCTTTACTTAAGAGAAAAAACTTCGATATAGCAGTTCCGACTATCAAGTGTTATCGGAGCATGCTTTCGATTGTATTCAGACACAGAGGATTAGATTTGTCTGACAATAAGGACCTCCACGATCTTATTGAGCTCTTTCAAGACGTCCAAGGTTCCTCAGCTAATTCCCCTGTTTGGAACTTGGGCGTAGTGCTCAAGTTTTTGATGTTTAGTCCTTTTGAGCCTCTCCACTCTGCATCTCTTAAGGATGTTACTAAAACGGCATTCCTCACGGCTCTGGTGGCGGCGAAGAGAGTGAGCGAAGTTCGAGGCCGTCATGTGGGCTTCAAGGAACACAATGCTGTCTATTCTTTAAGCCCTAAGTTCTTGGCTAAGAATGATAGGTCTTCTAACCCTTGGCCTAGACACTTTGAAATTAAAGGTTTAGCAGACCTTATTGGACAGGAACCTGAGGGAGTTCTATGTCCAGTTAGAGCTCTCAGTACTACCTTAAAGAACACAGGACACTCGTGGTCCCTTGGATATTTTATGGTGTTCTGTGAGGCAACCAGTTAAACCTATGTCGAAGAATGCACTGGCATTCTTCATTAGGGACGTCATTAAGGACGTACACTCTAGTTGTGACGACTCCAACTTCAAGTTGTTGAGAGTTAACGCTCACGAGGTGAGGGCAGTTGCTACCTCCATGGCGTTCAAGAAAATATGGTACTCAGTGACATTCTTAGTGCCACATTCTGGCGAAGTCAATGCGGTGTTTGCCTCACACTCTTGGCAAGATGTTTAGGTAGCATCGAAAATTGCTTTTCGCTGGGACCATACATTGCTGCTTCAACAACCTTGGGGACAGGGGTAACTCTGATCCTATCCCTTTTTAATTGTGTTTTATGGTTGTTGGGTCGACTACTGGAGGCAGTCTTCCCAATCCTTTGCAAACTAACGCTTTAGGTGTTGGTTAGGTGGTTAGTAATGCTCTTTTGTCCTCTTTGTATGGTCTATGATCTAGTCACATTGTGGTCACGCCCCGTTGACAGATCATCTAGAAGTCGCCAGCTATATAGGTCACTACCTCGCTGGGGTCTCTAGTAAAGCAGAAGCAGACTAGAGTGACAGTAACCACTCAGTCAGCTACGCTATCAGATAGGAACCAAAATAATATTACCAATAATTGGTTTTTTCCTAATTCTTGGCTGTCTCTACCCCCTCCAAAGGTGGTATTCAGCTATATATATATCTGGTAAGTCTCATGAACAAAATGATATTTTAATGATAAAATAAAGTTTGTTCATACTTACCTAACAGATATATATATTCATATTGCCCTCCCTCCTCCCCTCAGGAGTCAGTGGCATTAGAAAATCTGAATAGAAAATGGGAATGGTTCCTGATACCGCCTCCCAGCGGCGGAATGGGTACTAACCACCTGCCCGGCCACTGCGTGTGCCGCGAGTTTTGAAATTCTGTCGGACTTCGGAGAATACAGCTATATATATATCTGCCAGATAAGTATGAACAAACTTTATTTTATCATTAAAATATCATTTTTTTAAAAATTCAAGAATTTGTAAGTTTGATTTCAAGCTTCATGCATGGATGCTATTATGTCCAAAATGTTACTCATCCCCCAGTATGTTACTTAGGGCATCAGACTATCTTCCTCAGGAGTCTGCCCAGTCTTTGTCAGTCATCCAGCGCGTTCAGTCTCATTCGTGTGGTAATCATGTGATTTGTGATATAGCAGTGGAGAGCTTGAAAATCCTTAATTTAGCTGAGAAAAATAGAGATTTTTGAAATTTCACACAAAGCAAAGAAATCTCTTTCAAAAGTCACAAGAATGAATAAAAGTAATCTTTCTGTAGAGGAGTAGTTCAGAGAAACAAGGAAATTGATGCTTCCTTTGACCCATACTTCAAAAGTTTCATCAATAGTGAGAGGTAAATTCCTAGTAAAAGTCAGGTTGTGCCACCATATTCTTGGAAAGCAGAGGATTGTTGTATATCTTTAGAAATATATTTTGTCTCATAGGTATTAAAATAGCATGAGAATCTGCATTTGTTGATCAGATAGGTGCAACTAGATTTCCAGATGAGTTGAAAATGTCCGTACAGGAGAAAGAGATATTTTGAGAATGCTTTCATCAATGTTGAAACAGCATTGTTCTGGTTGAAGATACCCAGTGATTTTTAAATTTCCAAAGGTGTAAGGAAAAGGTTTTCAAACTTGAAAGAAAGACAGACGTTGTTCCTATGTGGCAGTGCTGATGGATGCATGATAAATTCAGGAGTAGTGTACCACACTAAAAACTGAGGCCCCCCTCAAGAATAAACTTAAAAATCATCTCATTTTTGGTTTACAAAACAGGATGTTGATGGTTACTGCCACTTTATTTGTAGAATGGTTCTACCTTTTTTTCTTCAGAATAAAAAGATACTTGGAGGAGATAGTTTACTATTGAGAATCTTGTCATCATTGATGATGCACCTGGTCATCCATATTCATGTAATGTAAAAAGGAAAATGTGCATGTATTTTCTTTTTCTCCCAACACAAATTTCAATGCTCTAGCATCTTGGTTACAGTATAATGCAGTGTAAAAACTATATGTTCCTGCTTCATGTTTGCTAGCATCCAAAGACCCATGGATGCTGACCCTAGTATTGATGTCATGGTGGAAGTCATTCACCATTGCATATGCAATTTCATTTATCAAGTCTGCAGCAGGTGAGGTGGAGCCTGAAGTGGCCAGTGCATGTTCAGAGCTCATATATGTAGAATGATGTTATGGTGACTTTTTTGGGCAGCAAGAGAAATGGGGATAGTAGGATTTGTCAGTGGGACTAGTGAAGAAACTGAAAACTACAAAGATATTTTGACAATTGAGGAAACTGAATAACTTATCAAATCATCAAGGGAATATGAAGATGAAGAAAATGAAACAGAAGAAGAAAAAGTAAAGTGGATATTAAAGAACTTCTTAGCAAGGTATTCAGTGTCATACAGGATGGAATAGACTTTGAAGTAATCTAACCCTTGATGGAATGCAGGGTCATAATTACAACCCAAGCAACAATTACTGCATTTCAGCAGTGAAATAGGAGAGAAAGCAACTTCCTATCAGAATATCTCTTAAAAAAATTATAAAGAAAACACACAAGTTTCACTTGCACTGTACACCTCGAAAGCAGTTTCACACACGTCTGCTTCTTACATCGCAGAAACAGTTCCATCCTCCTCTTAATGTTCCCATTTGTTAAAATATCTTTATAGCCTTGAGTTTCTTGATCATTGATGTATAAATCCTTTTCTAATCTTTTGCTGCCCAAAGAAGCTTTTTTTTTTTTTTTTTTTTTTTTTTTTTTTTTGAAGAATCCCATGAACTTCATCCTAGGTGGAAATTCGAAGTTCCCCTGAGGTTAAAAACTCTTAGTGTTAGGTAAGAGTTGTTATAGCCTAACATCATCAGTCGCAGCATGTACGGCATACAATCCCTGCCATCATGTGGGTGTTGTAAGTTCTTTGTTATTATATAACCCCCTTTTTTTTTACAAGGAGGAGGAAGTAAATGAAGGATGGTGAGCACCTAGTTTTATTCCCTTCCCCCCCCACCTCCACACACACACACACACACAGGCCATTAAAGTGTTTTCTGTTTCATTAAATTTTCCTCTCTATTTCCGATTGTTTCAACAAAATATGCACAGTGGCACCATGATATTTGGGTGGCTCTCAACTTAGACAATTTGGTTTTTGAACGTTTTGTGTGAGGAAAAAAATTGCTCCTTTCCATCAGTTTTGTTCAGATTTTGCCAAGAACCAGCTAGGTCTACAGGGGGATTAGGCATGCCACTTGTGTGCACTTCTCAGCTAAAGCAAAGGGTAAGTGGTCAATTTATCGATAGCTGTTGCTCAGCACACAACTCAACTAAACTTTCTTGTGTTGTTTTTTTGGTGATTCTAGTGCTTGTATTTTGTGCATTTTTTAGGGGTCTGGAACAGATTAATCCAATTTACAATAGTCCTTATGAGTAAAATTTTTTCAGTACTTGGACAGATCAGAATTTTGGCAACCATCTGGAACATATTAAGTTCAAGTACTGAGGTACCACTGTTTATGAAAAACAGTACTCTGTGGTAATGTATTAATGGCAGTTGCTGTCATTTGGATGTAATTCTTTACATATACTGGGGGACTACAGCGTATATGAAAGTAGTTTGTAGTATAAGTTAGTAGACACTTAGGTGTGCTTGGAGCATGTGGAATTGCTTTGTAAATGAAAAAATTAGTATCAGTTATACTGTGTACTTTATTTTTGGATATACTGTACACATATTTTGTGTATCTTTGAATACCATTGAATATTATTGTGGACCTGATATACAGTGTATCCCGTTCTCGATTTGAATGATTGTTGTTATATGTGAGGAGTTGTTATTAGCTACTGTTTTTCATCAAACTTATTGCAGTGTAGGATAGCAAACATGCTTTTTCAATAAATAATATAAAAATACATTTGATAGTGTAGTAATTATGTTTCAGAAGTTGTAATATTGTAAATTACAGTACAGTACTACATTCTTTCACATCATTGTTTTCAAATCCAGTTAATATCTCATTAAATATGAAAATATAAAATGTATACTACTCTTATTGCTAAGCCTCACAAGCTACTCAAATTTTTCCTGTGTTATATTAAACTTAACTGTGATACCTTGTCATTTCTTACAATAAATGTTGTTGAAGCCTTTAATTGGGTGTAAGAACATATTGTTTCTATTTGCAGATCAGCTGATAGACTTAGGTTTAGAATAATTATTTTAAGCTAGTGCTTGAAGGAATATGTTCTTTGAGAATGATCAATTAAGAATGTTTGATTTTCATTCCTAATGTGTCATTCAATTTTAGTGTTTGTCTTGAAAAATTATGTAATTATCCTGTTGCATTATTTTTATGCTTTTGAAAATAAAAACTTTATTTGTAACAATTCTTTTCCAGGAAACAGTAGAAAACCTTGAAGCTCAAAATGGCCAGGTTGACATTTTGAAAACTAAGTGCAAGAAGTTACTTGAAGAGAAAACTACAATTGAGGAGGAATTGCAAAAGTATCAGAAAATTGTTGCCAAAAGTATCAAATTGGAGGGTGAGGTGAAATTACTGAAAGAAGAGAAAAAGGCAGATGCTATTATTCTAGAATCCTCCAAAAGTGAGAAGAAGAAACTTGAAGAAAAGCTTAAAGTCTTGGAAAGCCAGGTTGCCTCATTACAAAAAGAGAGGGAGGGGGAGAAGCACAAAGAGGTAGATCAGATAAAGATAAAAGAATTGGAAGATGAGGTTTGCAAACATAAATCCCAAATAAGTAGTTCTGAAACAGTTTTGAAAGAAGCACAAGAAAAAGTACACACACTTCAGAAGGAAATTGACTGTCTCAAAGAAAAACTGGAAGTTGCTTCACAGAGTAGTGAATCAACTAATCATGAGTTGAGTCTTTTGAAAGATGAACTTCAAACTATGGCAGAAAGTAACAAGTGCTTACAGGGAGAGGTTGAACATGTGAAGTTAGAGAATGAGGATATTCACCAAAAGTATTCTTTACAAATTGATGAAATGAAAGCAGAATTGCTAAAAGCTAGCACAGAAAGTACATTAAAAGATACAAAGGAACAGGAGCTTCTTGAAGGAAAAATGCAGTCTGATGAGAAGTTAAAACAGCTCAAAGTTGAAAATACAAAACTTGAAGAACAGATAGGTATTTTGCAAAGACAGTTGAATGAAAAGAGTGAGCAGAATGCTAATTTTGATGAAAAGTTAAAGGAAAAATGCAATGAAGTGAATGAAATAAATGAGAAATTAAAGAAAATGGAGAATGAGAGAGTTCACTTGGTTGACAGAAATAAGTCATTTTCAGAAAAAATTGAGGAATTGGAGAAATTGCAGGATGAATTGTATAGTATTTCTGAAGAGAAGTCAGAACTTATAAAACGATGTGAAAACCTAGAAAGTGATGTGAGGCTGCAAAGAGAACATTTGAAAAATGTTGAGAAGCAAGAAGAATGTCTGAAAGATGTCATATCCAAGTATGAGAATGAAGCAAATGTAAAATTGAAAGATGATGAAAAACAGAAGGAAACTGTAGAGTTGTTAACTTCAGAGATAAAAGATTTGAAGTCACTGAATGATAAACTCTCAGAAAGTGTCAAGCAGCTTGAAAATGATGTCAAGAATAGTGAATCCACTCTGACTGATATAGAGTCATCAGGGAATTCTCTAATGATGGTGTGTAGAAAATTATATCCCTTAAGCCAGTCGCGTCTATCTACTGAATCTGATGTAGGCCAGGTTATGAAAGGTATTCTAGAATTGCTGAATTCAGTTGCATCCAAGCAGCTGGAATCTGGATATGAAGAAAGGTTTGACAATGTTCTGGAATCACTTGATAAATTCCAGAGACATTTTAAAGGCAAATTGTCCTTGTACAGTGAATCTGATTGGGATGTACATGCTGAATGTTTTGAAAAGTTGAGTAACAGTTTGATTAATTTCTCAAATAGTGTGACAGTGGCTTTGGAGAGTTCCACAGAAAGAAGTTCTCAGTTTGAGAGCATTTTTCTTGAGCTGGCATTAGTTTACAGAAAGTTCTGTGACAATTTAAAGCAAGAGTGCTTTCAACTGAGTAGATTAAGAAAAGAGCTGGATATTATAAATGAAGAAAAACTTGTATTTGAAAAAAAATTGATGGATTCAAGTAATGATAAGTGTGTTCTTGAGAAAAAACTAGATGAAACTGAGAGAAAATTGTCAACTTCTGATAAAAGGTGTGCTGAATTTGAAAACCAGATTGCATCTGGAGACAGTGAGAAGACAGAGGTAGTAAAGAGCTTGCAAGAACAATTGTTTGCTTTAAGGCAAGAAAATGAGAAACTTAGTGAAGCTTTCAAGGAAATATCAGCAGCAAAAGATAACTTAGAAAACTCCTTAGAAAAACAAACATTGCAGCTAAATAAAATTTGTGCAGAACATGACAGTGTTCTTCAAGCAAAGAAGACTGTAGAGACAGAAAAAGAAAGTTTTGAAAATATGTTGGAAACTTTAAAAAGTCAAAGTGCAACTAAGGAGAAGTCTCTTTTGGATGAGAAACAGAATTTAGAAAAGAAATTGACCATTCTTTCTGAAGAAAAAATAACCCTTGAGAGAGAATTTGCATCTTTAAATGTTGACAAGAAAAAAATGGAAGACAACAACAGTAAAGAGAAACAAGCAATTAGTGAGAAGGCCACTGATCTTTTAAAGGAAAAAGACACATGGGAAAGAGAAGCGAAAAAACTGGAGCAAGAAAATCAAAAATTGCGAGAGGATAGTGCACAGCTCCAGAAAAAGATTGACGATCTTGGTAATGATGTGTGCCAGATGAAAGATAAGATCAAATCTGTGGAAGAAAATCACAAGGTAAGTTATCTTTTCTTTGGTCTTTAGATTATTTTTAAATCTTTGATGAATGTATTTTCTTACATAACCCTTGCAGATTCTAGTGACGTAAAATTATGTCATCTTATTCTCAACTGTAAAGATTCTGATGACAAAATTACATTGTACATAGAAAAATAGAAAAATCTATAAAATATATTTAAAATTGATGGAATCTTCTGTATGACATATAGACCTAGAAAAGACCCAGCAAAAACCAATATATTATTTTAAGAATTTCAGTGTACCACCCAAAGTGGATTTTTTATGTAAGAGCTAAATGTAAGGTTCTTGTAGCACAGACAGAATTGGAAGTGGTCTGAATCAGCAAGGGTTAACAACAACTTCATCAGTGTTTTGAATGTCCAACTGAGATAAACACTTTGGTACCATAATTATGTTATAGTTAATCAGTTTATCATGGTTTGCTAATTTGCAAGAATCCATAAACCAAGGATGATCATTTATCCAAATTTTAATATGAATGTCCTGAGTCATCTACCAAGTTGCTGAGATTTATTAGAATCTCTCTCCATCATCCTTAGTTTTTGAGCCAGTACTGTATATATATATATATATGAATAAATTTTTGCTTATTTGCAAGTAGGAACATAGATCTTTTAATGTATTGATGCTTTATATCAAAGAATTGCATTGTAATTCAGCTCTTAAATAGTATAGAAGCATATTAACGATTTAATTACTGTTTGCCAGTGATTATACACCACTACCTGACAGTAGAAGTTGTGTCACTCTAAGCAGTTTAATTCTCAAACAACATATTTTCACATTTGAAGTTCAGTAATATCAGAAACATTAGCTTGTACTGTGAGCAGTATTAAAAAAACTTATAAATGCATGAATAGAAATTTCTGTGAAGCCAAGGGCTCTAAGAATGAAGACTTCCACAGAACTAGATTTTACAATTACAAACAAAAACAACAAAAAGTAAATAAAGTACCATATGCACAATGTGGGTTGATGAAAACAGTTTTGAGGGGAAGTGTATCTTACTACTTAATAGAAAAAGCTATCTGTGGTGATGATGATGGTCAAGTACGCCGATAGCTAACAAGTTTTATATAATCTTTGCCACTGCATGTAACAATCCTTACAGGAATGATTGGCATTTTGGTTTTTATTTTATTCATTTTGTTCACCCATGCTGCACATGCTTTGAGTTGGCATAGGTAGAGGAGCATTATTAACAGCAATAAGTTTAGTTACAGCCAGATGTTGCTGTTCTGTGACACCAAATGCCAAGAGTGAGAAATGAGGAAAGAGACAAGAGAGAAAGGAACCTAGTGATAAAGGATGATGAAAACAAAGAAATAATGGGGAAAAGGAGAGAAGAGAGGTTGATGACACAGTTGTGAATGCAAATAGAGAATGAGAATGTCTCTACAGCCTACGGGCATTTTGAGATTATTGTTCTGACTCTGGTAAACTTTGTGTTCATGTCACCTCCCATCCTATTGATCACTGTCCACTGAATCAGCCCCAGTCCAGTGAAGAGAGTAATTTTTTCAGACATATTAACTTCAACCTATTGTGACTATTGATATTTTGGTTTCTTTGGTCCCCCAGGCTATAGGGTAGACTAGAAGCTTCATTTGTATAGTGTAGAAAGCTTACAACTAAATTGAACTGGATGAGCATGTGAAGGTCTTGAAGACGAATATTTTATATTCTATGGGGAGATTGCATAAATTGCATTGGATAAGGAAATGACAGTTGCAGTTTGATGATCAAGTTTTCAATTGATACTCAGGACATGCAGCATAGTTGATAAACAAGTTGTTATGTACACTGTATGGTTTTGAGTGTGCTGTATACAGTATTTGGAGCAAGGACAGAAATGTTTAGGATGAGTATGTATATGATCTGTTTGCAGTAAATTTTAGTTTACAGCTTTATTATTTTTTAGGCCTTAGAAATATTTGAAAGGTTTATGATAACTTACCAAAGGCTGCTTATATTTCTTTTTCAGTCCACTCAGATTTTCATGTGCTGTTGTAAATTTAAGAATTGATTCACAAATAAAACAAGGCATTCTTATTACCATGCAAAAGGAAAAGAGTAAGCTGCTATTGAGAAACAAAAATTGGCTGGAAAAGAAATATTTAAAGGTTCAAACAAAGTTTGTATAGAGCAGTTTTTGACATAGGAAAAACTGGGTTCAGCTTTGCTGAAGATAAGGAAAAATGCCCTCATATCTTTGAGTCCATTATACTCTATCACGTGTCATAGTGACCAGGCTAAAAAAATTTTTTTTGATACTAGTGTAGTCACCATGGAGTGCTGGCACACCATTGCTGGGTAACTCCTTGAGGACTCAGCAATGACTACCAAAAACAGGTTTTTCCTAACTCAAAACCTGTTTTTTTCTGTTGAGGTTTCAGTACTTTGTTCTTTTCCTCCGAAAGAGTAATCCAGTGTCTTATGCAGTCATAGTTACTGTATGCAACATGCTTATTTAGGGATGCATTAACACTTCATCTTTGAAATATTCTTGAGTGTCTTAGATTCTGAAGGTAGACTATACTTGCACTTTCCATAAAAGTAACTTACCAAGTAATTATATAGCTATACTTTCCACTCGTGAGGCAGCTTAAATTTTAAAATTCACTTTAGCGCTTCGATTGTTTAGTGTAGGTGACCAGTCCCACTCACTAACGGGAACACTGTACTAGGAACGACTTAGCAGACAAGCTCATTCTCTTTCTGCCGTGCCCAGTGTAAACATCGGTGTTTGCAGCATCTTTGTATATTATTTGCGGTTAGATAACTGGATTTTGCTGAAATATTATTGCTGATTTCAGGTAGCCTTCTAGCCTACAGCTTTCAGGATCAGTATTTTATTGTTTTGTTATTAAGATATGATTCAGGTTTATCATATTTCGCTACAGCTATTTTGCAATCATTTGATTAACTCTCCTTTACCGAGTAGTGAATTATAACGAAAATATTTTGTTCGCCACTGAACCAATGTTTTCGGTGGCGAATACATATCAGCAAGTCTCTAATAGTGTTTGATAAGGAATTGAGACAATGCTACTTTGTGTACTTCAAAACAGTTGTCGGTAAAGAATTGATTTAGAACATGTTCTTATTACACACTCCTTTGCAGAGAACTAAACAAGTGTAAGGGTAGAATGTAGTAAGGAGAGAAATTACTTATTTTGGCGGCGATAGGCCTTTGGATAAATTGGCTCTCTTGAGCCAAGAATGCGTGTAAGCACCCAGAAGTGCCTGGTAGCTTTGACAGGGCGTAGGAGTGATCACGAGCTTCTGGAGCTACTAATTTGCCTGGCACCCTGCTACACTGGGTGCCATTTACATTCTGGGATCACCCAGCGCCAGCTTCCAATCGTCTAGCACCAAATCTTCCTACATTAATTTTTTCTCCTACTACTAGCCCTCTTATTTTGTCTCGTACCTGGTTCCCTCACTTCCTTCCCATGCCTTTGCCAGTCTTGTGTATGGGTTAACACAAGTTAACCTTGTGATAGTGTAGTGTTGTGCATTGGAGGAGGTGTTTATCCGACCCCCTCTGGTTCTCTAGATCTAAGTCACTGTCATACTCCCAGAACTTGGGGAGAAGTCATACTGAAAGTCCAAGGAGGCTGATGAGAAGTTACTTGGGTAGTACCCCCTCAGTCGAACCTGCTGCATGGTCTAGATGGCGACAGACAGCCACTGAAAAGGCATCTTGCGAAAGTGTGGGGGGGACGAGGTGACTATCCAGCCTGTCGGATCTCCTAGACCAAAGGTCACTGTCCTGCCTCCCTAAACCTGGGAGAAGACATACTTGCAGTCCAGGGGAGTCTGAACGGGTTTGCCCCCCGGGTAGTTGCCTCTCTCAATCAAGCCTGTTGTCCGTTTCCAGGCATCGGCATACAACCATTGAAAAGGCCTCCAAAAGGGTGTGCTTTAGTGATATAGATTCCAGTTTGGAAGTCCATGGTGCTTGTCTCTTGTACTTTCAGTTGTGGAGCACCAGTATTTAGCACCAAAACTCTTGTCCAGTGCTCATAGACCCCCCCCTCTCGACTCTCCTAGATAAAAGGAAGAAGATATTCCGAAAGTCCAAAGGAGGTTGACGCGGTTTGCCCACGGCAAGTCATATCCTTGGTAGAACCTGTCACTCACAGTTCGTGTAGTGGAAGACCTTCAGACTGCCGTTGGAAGGGCATCCCTTTTAGTGCCCACCAGTTGTCGTCGGACTCAAAATTATCCTTGACAAGTGTTCTAGCTGTTTTTCAAGGCGCGTCCCAACCCTTGAAGAGATGTAGTGACGACGAGATGTCTCCTATTACGTTCCAACGGACTAGAGATTCTTCTCTGTGCTCTTGGCACTGGTTGCCAAAAGTTCGGCACCAACTCCTGAGCGTCCAGCACCAATTCCCGAACACTCAGAGCTTATTCAAGAACGCTTGGCGCTCACTACAGAGTGTCAATATCCATCCAGTACTTGACTCCTGCCTGTGAACATTTATCACCTGCTCACAGACAGTTTTTTTTAGTATACATTGTTGTTCTTTCATGAACGCCAGTTCCCGATTGAGCACCTGGCTCTGGTTTTTTCAAGTGACTGGCTCCAGTTCCTGATAACCTGGCACCAATTCGTCAGTATCAGTCTCCCACATATGGGCGCCATGCGGAGAGCATTAGTCTGGATATAGAGAGGTCCCCTTTTAGGAGGACATTTATGTCCAGTATTTTTGAGCTTTGTGAAGAAAGTTCCCTCCTCTTATACAGCAGGAGCTCTGGATAAGAAGTTAGAGGACTTCCAGTTTTTAGTTGAGAGACATTACCATGGTTTGTGTCTGAGTCCTGTTGTGGGTGGATAAGGGCGATTGAGATGTCTTTTAGAAATCTCCACTCTTTACTTTGAAACCTCAAGAAAAGAAAACTTGGGTGCTCATTTACTGCTGAGGAAGTCGCACAATTGCATTCAGCCGTTATTTTCACCTCCAGGCCTACATTTCCCCTTCCCTCAGGACATAGTTGAGAGAACTGTGTCTGTTCTGCAGAAGGGTTTGGCTTAGTTTGTCAAACCCATAGTTATACCTGTGCTAGGTTTCCGTGTTTTCTGCGCATGTCTTCGGCCTGTGCGTAGTGTTATCGAGTCCATTATAACCGAGTCCGCTCAAATGTCCAAGTGTCTGCTGACTGTCAGAGTCCGCATGGTGATCTGTGGGTTGGGATGAGGATCTGCAAGTTCCCCTGGTTGTCTGTGAGACCGCATAGTAGTCAGTGAATGTGCACAGCCCGCAGAGCCATTTTTTTTCTCTTAGAATAGAACAAGGGCTTTTGAATGAAAACCTGAGTTATGCAGAAAGTATCCTTCCATGTCTCTGTTGGGCTTTGGGAGTATCTCAAGTCCGTCTGGCAGGACAGAGTTGTCTAGTGCGAGGATCTGTGTTCTGGCCTCTCTATGGCAAGCCTACTCTCAAGTCCTCACTCCTCGAGCATTTGACTTCATGTTCTGGAACGTCATTCTGTACCTGGACTACTGACTCCTTCGATTACCTTTGAAGGGAAAGTGGAGAAATATGGCGTATCATAACCAATTGCGTAGATGGAAGGATGTACCGGAATATGGGAGAGAGAATGGGGTGTATAAATGGTTGAAATCGATATTGGGTGAACCAAGTATGCATGAGAGCTTGTGCATGGAGGATCAGCAATTTGTTTTGATAGAGTATGGTAGAAACGTAAGAAAGGGAAGAATGTAAGTGAATGGAATGATCGTAAGTTGTGTGATAGAAGTGTGAGTGCCAAAGTGAAAATGAGTGATAAAGCGTGTAATACAGATGAATGGGATGGTATGAATAGGGACGTATAGCATATGCGGGTTTGATATAACTGAGTTGACTGAGCGTGTAGGGGGTAAGTGAATGGTTGGAGGTGGCGAAAGTGTAAGGTAAGAGAGCGTGGCAGTAATATGCGAGTGATTGAAAGCATGAATGAATCGTTGCAAGAATTCAAGAAGGTCAATGGCGAATGGGATGGGTTAGTTGAGGAATTGGGAGGTATTCAGGAATGAGTTAGAGGGTATAGATGAGATTGTGGATGAAATTGAGAGTGGTAGTAGTGAAGAAGATAGCGTGAATCTGAGAGAGAATGGAGGAGAAAATGTGAATCTGAATGTTGCTGGAAGAGAAAGTGATTCTGAGAGAATGATTGCGTGCCCCTTGAGCGATCTAGAGGACCTGCTAGTGAGCATCCGTGGGTGTTCGTAAGGCAATTTGAATGCAGTGTGAAAGGTGTTAGTTGGGAAATGCTAAAAAGGGGAGAATTATAGAGGATGAATGAATTTGTTTTGTATTTAGCATTTCCCAACGTTTTGTGAGAGAGAGAGAGAGAGAGAGAGAGAGAGAGAGAGAGAGAGAGAGAGAGAGAGAGAGAGAGAGAGAGAGCGAGTGTAATTGTCGTTGTGAGTGGTTAGGTTGTTGGAGTCGTTCGGGGCGCTGTCTGTCTGTGAAAATGTTAGGTAGATTTCGGTTTTGGGAGAGTCTTGGGTAGTTGAGGTCCAACCTTGAAAGTGGACGGGCAGTTCGAAATTAATTTTGATCTGGGTTTTTGTACCAACATTGATGGTGCATGTGTCTTCTTTTTTGTTCATTCGCGTGAGTGATGAAAGTGATATGGGAATAGGAAGTAAGAAACGAGAGAATGAGAGGCAGGGGGTAAGGGAAAAGGGGAATGAAAAGCAAGGGAAGGAACAGAGGGAAAGTAAGGATAAGTCAGGGGAAGAAAAAGGGAAGAAGGGAAAAGGAAAGGAAACTGGTAAGAAGGGCAGGAAGGGGAAAGGCAGGAAAGAAGGGAGAGGGTGAAGATAGTAGTGATAATGAGGTGGATGGAGGGGTGAATGGATAAAGTGGATAAAAGGAAGAAGAAGAGTGTAATGAGTAAGATGAATGTAAGTGCCGGAAAGTGGACTCTTTGTATTCGGGAAGAGGGTATGAAAGGACAGAGTGAAAGTAGCGAAAGTGAGTGAAAGTGAGAAAGAAGTGGAGAAAGGCTATGTATGTGAGGAGGTACCCCGGTGTGAAAGGTATGATGAGTATGGAAGGAGGGATGTGCATGATTTCTTTAGGAGTTTGAAAGGTTTTGTCAGGATAAGTATGGGAGAGTAAGAGAGTGTGGGCACGAGAATTAGAGAATATTTGACTGGGTTTTTGCTTGATATGTATAGGGTTATGCTGAGTGTGGGAGATGTTGACTCTGACAAGGTGAAAGCTAGATTAGTTGAGCAAGGCGTATGAAAGCCGAGTGTTAAGTATAAGAGGAAGAATGAATTTGATGAGGCAAGAATGAAAGCTGGGGAAACGTTGTCACTGTATGCTTGTAGGCTGAGACGTTGGCAAGGAAGAAGTTTGGGGATGATGGGATAAATGAATGTAGAGTTAGTAATGAAGTTGTTAGGACAGTGCCAGATGGAGTTAGAGAATTTGTGAACTTGAAGGAAGGAGAAGAAAAGATGGACGAGTGAAAGGTTGACTTGGGAGAAATTTTGAAATTGTAGAAGATTATGAGCTTGACAGGGTTATAAAAGAGAGCAGAAGTGTAAGTGTGTAAGGGCTGAGGTAGATGAGAGAGTGCCAGAGTTTGGAAGCTTTAGGGATGCAGTGTTGAGGGGGCCCAATGAGAATGGCCGATAGTGTAATAGATAGGAGTGTAAGAGCAAGTAATGTGGAGGTGCCAGTGAGGATGAATGGTGGGTTTGTAAGGGAACAACGGGTTAGGGATAGTAGTGTACAAAGGGGGAAGGTCGGTGAGTGGAAGTCGACGAAGTGTTTAGATGTGAAGGAAGGACATACAAAAGAATGAGTGTGGTGGGCTTTAGGGCATGTTTGAGGTGTGGTGTCGTGACATTTGGTAAGTGAGTGTCTACGAAAGATGGGGGTTAAAATGCTACAGGTGCGGACAGGTGGGCCATATTGCTAATGGTTGTAGGGGTACCCAAGTGAATGTAATATGTGGCAACTGTGGTAAGAATGGGCATTATCTAGAAATGTGTTCATTACCGAGAGCCGAAGTGTGTCCGAATGTGGAGTGGAAGGCATGTATCAAGTGTATGTAGACGAAAGAGGTGACTGTGACAGCGAATTCGGAAACTGAGTGTGAAGGGGGGGTTCAAATGGATGGATCCTCCAGGATGCAAGTAGTGCGTGTGATGCATAATACGTGAGGGGTTGTTGCATGAGGAGGCTTTGCTGGAAAGACTGGCGAGTGCATGAGTGTAAAGTGTGTTGTAGGGGAGTAAGATTGATTCGTTAGTAGATACCGGGTGTAGTATGAATGTCATATTTAAGAATGGATGTGAGAATGAGGAATACGTGTGAAATTAGGAATTGTCGGGGGAAGTAAGAGGATTGGAAATTTAGGGATAGCAGTGGTTGGAAGAGTGTGTGAACAGTTAGAAATTGGGGGTGTAATGATGGATGAAAGTGATTTTTTGTGTGGTTGAGTACGAATGATAAATATATTTTATTGGGATGTGAGTTTTGAGAATGCATGATATAAGTGTGGATGTCGAGGAGAATTTGGAAAGGCGGCCAGGGAAATGAAGGTTAAAGGAGGGGATGTGTCTAAAACTAGTTTTGTAGGTATGGTAGATGTTGCAGGAGTGAAAATGATTTGTTGAGTGAAGAGGAAATTAAGCAGATGCAAAATCGGTGCATGAGAATAAGTATGTTAAGAGAGTGTGTGTTAGAGGGTGTAAGTGTAGGAAGTTGCACGTCTGAGTTAGAAGTCTATAAGCGAAGTGCTAAGAGATTTGTTGTATGTAAAGGTATAGTTTATTTTTGCATCAGGAAGGAATATGGGATGGGAAGTGTGCCAGTGTTTTTGGAAGACGCAGCCGTGGGTATGTGTTTATTAGTGCATGATAGGTTTGGGCATCTGGGAAAAAATAAATTATGGAATGTATGAGAGAGAGATTGTATGTGCCTGGATTGAATAAAATTTTGTGCGGATGTAGCGATTACGTGTGCGGACTGTCAGAAGGGTAAGTATCAGTGTGCATGCGAATCCACCTGTGTTGCGTTGCAGATGAAAGAGTTATTTGAGATGGTTGTGATTGATTTGTGTCGTTGCCTGTGACTGCTAGAGGATGTGGGAATGGTTGTAATGGTAGATCATTTGAGTAAGTTTTCATATGCAGTAGCGATTCGGAACAAAAAGAGTGAGATCAGAAGCGAGAATGGTGGGTCAAGTGATGTTGCCAATGTGTGTGCAAGCCGACGCGAATGTTGAGTGACAATGGGCCTGAATTTGTTGGATGGGAGTTTGAGCAAATGTTGTTGCGTGATTGGGGCATAAGCATGTGTACTCTAGGCCGTATATGCCCAATCTTGAATGGATTGGCGGAGTGAGCGGTGAGAACGTTGACGAGAGATATACGATATGATGAGTGAATGTGATAATGATTGGGATGTAAATGTTGGGCGGCGTTGTGGGTATACAACGCCACTGTGCATAAGGGTATTGGTATGTCTCTGTGTAAATATGTATTAAATTTTGAAAAGATAGTGAGACCGAGATTGGGTATATCTGAGAATGATAGGGAGGTATGGAAGAATGCGCATGAGAGGTTGGAAAGTTACAAGGTGGGCGAGAAAGTGTTGAAAAAATGTCCCGAGAAAGGCGGTTGAATGTAAATAAAATGCGTGAAAAATTTGAGGTCCGTATGAAGTGTTGGAAGTGGTCCCAGCGGTTTAGTTATGTTGTAGAAGTATGTAGATGGTAGTGTGAGAGAAATACGGCGCATCATAACCAATTATGTAGATGGAAGGATGTGCCGGAATATGTGAGAGAATGGGGTGTATAAATGGTTGAAATCGAATGTGGGTGAACCAGAAGTATGCATGAGAGCTTGTGCATGGAGGATCAGCAATTTGTTTTGATAGAGTATGGTAGAAAACATAGAAAGGGAAGAATGTAAGTGAATGGAATGATCGTAAGTTTGTGTGATAGGGGGTGTGAGTGCTTAAAAGTGAAAATGAGTGATAAAGGTGTAATACGGATGAATGGGATGGTATGAATAGGACGTATAGCATATCGGGTTTGATATAACTGAGTTGACTGAACATATACGGGTAAAGTGAACGGTTGGAGGTGGCGAAAGTGTAAGAGTGCAGAGAGCGAGCAGTAATATCTGAGTGATTGAAAGCATGAATGAATTGTTGCAAGAATTCAAAGGTCATTGAGCAAATGGGATGGGTTAGTTGAGGAATTGTGGGAGGTATTTGGGAACGAGTTAGAGGGTATAGATGAGATTGTGGATGAAATTGAGAGTGATAGTAGTGAAGAAGATAGCGTGAATCTGAGGAGAATGGAGGGAAAATGTGAATCTGATTGTTGCTGGAAGAAAGTGATTCTGAGAGAATGATTGCGTGCCTTGACGCGATCTAAGAGGACCTGCTAGTGAGCATCTGTGGGTGTTGCGTAAAGGCAATTTGAATGCAGTGTGAAAAGGTGTTAGTTGGGAAAATGCACTAAGGGGAGAATTATAGAGGATGAATGAATTTGTTTGTATTTAGCATTTCCAACATTTTTGAGAGAGAGAGAGAGAAGCGGGGTGTAATTAACCGTTGTGTGAGTGGTCGGTTGTTGGAGTCGTTCTGGAGCTGTCTGTCTATGAAAAATGTTAGGTAGATTTCGGTTTTGGGAGAGTCTTGGGTAGTTGAGGTCCAACCTTGAAAGTGGACGGGCAGTTAAAGAAAGTAATTTTGGTCTGGGTTTTGTACCAACATTGATGGTGCATGTGTCTCTTCTTTTTAGTTCATTGTTGGTGGAGGGTCTGTTTGCAATTTTGTTTTGTGGTTTTGTGTGCTGTGATTGGCGACCATGGACCTTTGGTCCGTCTCCAGCAACCGAAGATCAGGGTGAGTGTTGTGTATTGTTTTGTTTGTGGGTTTGAATTCCGCCACAGAGGTTTTCTAACATTTGGGTCCGGGAAATGCAGCTGGACACTTTCATTTTTTTCCCCTAGCCCTGAATTAGGTCAGACTTACAGTAATGGCTGTCCAAACATAAACCATTGGAAAGGAAGTGCCTTCATACTCCAAACCCAGACCTAGTTTTCCATTCAAACTCCTAGGATCTGGGTTGGGAAGCCTGCTTGGGGAACCGGGTAGTTTCCGGGACGCGGCCCTAGGAAGAACAGAATCTTCTCAGATAACTGAAAGCTTTTCACTTCGACTTCAACGCTTATCAACCCTATTGTAGTCCTAGTCTGTGGTAATCTTCTTACAAGACCGCAGTCCTAAGTATACTCTCATCTCTGTCAGATAGCTGAAAGCTTTTCACTTACTGAAAGCTTTGCACTCATGGCTTCAATGCTTCTTGACCCTTTTTCACACCTAGACTGTGGTAATCTTTGTTCAAGACCACAGTCCTTAAGCATATGGATAAGAAGGAAGCAAGGAGGCTCTCTCTCTCTCTCTCTCTCTCTCTCTCTCTCTCTCTCTCTCTCTCTCTCTCTCTCTCTCTCTCTCACACCAGTCAGCAGAGAACTACTACGATGGGCATCTCAAATCAAGTTTTCCAGTCACTTGACTTTTTCAGGGCACAAGAATTAGTTATGGCGAAAGCACTGAACTGTCAGAAGCATACCCTTCCTGCCAAGTGGATCTTGGAGCCCCTGGTCTGGTAGAATCTGTTGAATCTATGGGACAGGTCAGTTATGGCCCGGTTTGCTACCTCAAGGAACTGTTGCCTTCCTCATTTCGTTCTCCAATCCTAGACCCTCTGGCACGGGCAGCTGACACCAAGCTGCAAGATAAGCCCAACCTGGGCCTTTAACGCCCTCCTGCGTTCCAGCTTGGTCAAGGAAGGACTGAACAAGTTTTCAGTTTCATCGCAACGTACTAATGACACGCTTAGCCCGTTCTGGACCATGAATATTGGTTCCAAACCAGATATGGTTGTTGGTGGACCCTTCACAACTCCTTCCACAATCCATATTCATTCAGACAACCTGACTTCAAAAGATACCACTAAAGGGTGGACGACTCTTTTCTTGGACAGATTTACAGATTGTCTGGGAGCTTGCCTGGAAGAAGTGAGCTTTCCAAGACCCACTGTGGAGACTGTTGCAAGATGCAAGCAGAAGTCTTCTTGCCAAGCACTCAATTTAAGTAGGCAGTCTTCCATCGATAGTGTAACAGCTATAACATCTCGTCTGCGAATTTGTCTTTTAACTCAGATAGCGGAACTCCTCCTATACCTGGGGACCACCAAGGGGGCTCTCTTCTTCCACCTTCAAGGGGCTTAGAGCAATGCTAGGCTTAGTATGTAAACACAAAGATCTAGTTTTAAATTCTAACCAAGATCTTAGCGACCCATGAAGTCTTTCGAGACTTCCAAGGCAGATAGGAGTCTACAGTACCCCATATATTAGAATTTGGATGTAGCTCTCGAATGGTTAACAGGCCCCTCTATCGAACCTCTCCGTTCCATGACTCTTAACTAGAAAACTCTGTTCTTTGTAGCCGTAGCAAATGCCAAATGAGCTAGTGAGCTTCAGACTATAGACAAGCAAGCAGATTCTACTCAGGGAGGCACAGTCTGTGAACAGGATCTGTGTTTTCTCCCGTAAGTGATTGTTGGACATCCCTGGCTCTGGGAGAGTGAGTGAAATATCTAGTTTGAGCTTTCAGGTTTTACCTGAAAAAGCATTTAATCAGAAGGCCATCCATATGTAGAGTGTCCAGACAAGATCCTGTCCCGCCCTCGGTTTATGAATGCATTGTCCTTCATTCCCAATGAACTTGGTTTTTGAGACGCACCCTCAGATTCAGGAGAACGATTTGCCTACCTGTTATAGGAAAGCTAAGACGCTAGAATTGCCTCTACCTCATTAGCCTTCCGGCTCAATATGTCACTCGCTTCCATTTGCCAATCGGCCCACTGGAAGTGTAATAGTTCTTCACTTCTAAATTTTCCTTGAAGTCAAAAAAAGTGTTTGAAAATTTTGCAGTACCTTGGGACCATTATTAGTAATTGGCATAACACTGAGGGAGGAAGCAGAGGATTTACTCTTCATATCTTGTAGTAAGGTGCAGAATTTTTTGGGGAGCCAGGGTGTACAATGTACCTGGAGCACCCACCACTCTCAGTGGACGGGTAGTTGTTTTATTTCAGTGTAGGTGACAAAGTTAACTGGCTTTTTTAATTTTTTGGTACTGTGCCCAGGGCAAGGGCACTTAATGATATTTTGCCAACCAATTTTAATTTTTTGGTACTGTGCCCAGGGCAAGGGCACTTAATGATATTTTGCCAGCCAATGGAATACTCCTTGGCTGCAAAGCTCCCACCTAAGTAGAGATGATCCTTGGCTATACTGCCGCTCCACTACAAGTTAAGATGGGCACCAACCAGAGGCAGTGTTCTCCTGCAGTGGCTCTCTTTAACTGATAAGGAAATGACAAGCATTGTTTTCCAGTGCTAGCAGCTTTTTTCTATTTCAAATTCATTACGTATCTTAATGGTTTGGAATGGAATATGTCCATGTATCCCACCTCCTGTCAACGCGGGAATCAGCTATGTACAGGCAGTCCCCCGTTTACGACGGGTCCGGCTTACGACGTTCCGAGATTACGACGCTTTTAATTTGGATTTTTTTTTATGAAAACTCAATAAAAATGCAGTTTACATTGTTTTCAATACACCTAAAGCATTAAGAGTAAGGTTTTCTTAGGATTTTTGATGATTTTCGACGATTTTTTGGTTTACGACGATTTTCGGTTTACGACGCAGAGTAAAAACGGAACCTCCGTCATAAACCAGGGACTGCCTGTAATTACTTGGTAAGTTACTTATATGAAAATGTTATTTTCTTAATAAAATCAAGTTTCATATATACTTACCAAGTAATTACAGAGTTGGAGCCCACCCTTCTCCCCTCCATTGGACATTATGGGCGGCAACAGAATGAGGTTGTCTGTTAAGTCGTTCCTAGTATTCCCGTTAATGTGCGGGACTGGTCACCTACACTAAACAATCAGAGTGCTACCACAAATTTTAAAATTTAAGCTGCCGCACGAGTGGAAAGTATAGCTATGTAGTTACTTGGTAAGTATATATAAAATTTAATTTTATGAAAATAACATTTTTTCAACATGGTAGCTATGGTTCTTGAATTTGACTCTTTTTAATGTTTTATCAGACACTGAAGAATGAGAAGGATAATTTTGAGAAGAGCTTTAAGGAAGCTGAAAATCAGAACATTCAGCTGAATTCCTCCCTTGAAGCATCAAGTGGTCGCTGTGAAGAACTTCTTTCTGAGCTTAATGAGATGAATAAGGTACTGAGAGAACGAGGCGAAAGAATATCCAGACTTGAGGCATCTAACAAGGAAAAGACAGAGCAACTTGAAGCTACTAAAAATCAGTTGGTTGAACTTCAAAATAAGGTAAATTCCTTTAGTCTTATAGTCTTAGGAATGAGGTGAATTGTAATTGTATCTCACTTTTATATTGTTAATTGTTGCTACTATATGAAAATGCATATATACTTGCAGAGTAACCACTTGTTGAATTTATTTCAGATGTCTAGCAGTGAGGCTGAATTAGCTAGCAAACAGGAACAATTACAGACCATCACAGAGAAGTTACAGTCATATAGCAGTGAGAGTAGCCCTCCATCCTCAAGCCCAGATACTCAAGAAATTACAAATTTGGAAGAGAAAGTAAAAGAATTAGAGCAGGAGAAAGCTTCATTAAACAAGGTATGTTTAAATATGAACATATCGTTTAGTTATACTAATCATGTATTTATTGGCTGTAGCTAAATGAGCGCTCAGTACAGTATTCTGCTGTAATTAATCCACTGTGTCTGATTGTCACTGTTCTAACTTTTTAACTGATTATTTATGTACTCTGCATACCTGCTTAGAGAGAGAACAAGGAACAGCATGTCTTTTGTTGTTCTAGATATTACTAGAGTAATTTTAGTAAAACATATAATTGAAGTACTGTGTATGTTTAGGAGTCATAATGAGCATGATTATTTGGGATGAATCTTACCTACTATCAAAGATAGCATAAATCTCCACGCCAAGAGAGAGGTCAGCATTTAAACAAAAAAAAAGATGGAATGGCTGCCCAGGTGAATGTCTAGTATACCTGTTCTCCACCATGTGTTTCGAATGTTTTAGCCTGGTCAGAATTCTTCTTGCTGCCTTTACGTATAGGTGCTCACTGGTATTTCATGGTTTGGCTGTTTGCTCCTTTCATGGTACTGTACATTTATTTTTCCTAGGATGCTTTCCACTGGAATCAGGGCTAAGAACATCAGGTTCTATCGGAATGATTATTGTGTTAGCAGGATGTTGATTATTTGGGTAAACAGACACATTGTTGCACTGGCTGCTGGTTTATGAAGTGGGATCTTGAGAATAGATGTGAGGAATGTATAGATTTTCAAAGAACTTTCTGCTCCAGTTTGTTAGTAGAGGAAGATAGGAAGAGAAAAGAAAAGATCCTCAGTCACACAAGTTCCTTTGATGTGTATGTACAGGGAAGGTATTGCTATTCAAGGCTCTATGTTTTGGCTCGTGTACAGCACCTGAAGTATTCACAAGGAATTTGTTGCCCATAGGTGGATGGTGTCTTCTATAAGGAGCAAGAATTTTTTTCTTCTGTGTTGATCGATTCTAGGTGGCCAACTCTGTTGATGGTATTCTGAAAGCCAGGGATCTGTTGCTTCACCTGGCTCAGTCTCTGTGCATTATGATTTTCAGTTCGACTTCCCTAACTCCTCCTCTGTCCATTCTGTATCTGGTGATGAAGGTATACTTTTTCAATTTACAGACTTTTCTATCAGAAGATGAATAGGCACTTCTTGCTTCTTGAAGAATTTTATCCCATAAGGAAACTTCCTACATGTAATGGCTTTCTCTGTTAGGAAACATGGCCTTTGTCGAGAATTTGTCAGAATAATCAGGCACAATTACAGCGCAGTCTTGGCATAACAGATTGCAGCTTACAGCAAATGTTCAGTAAACTTTTAAGTAAATCCAGACTATCATGGTCGTCAGATTCTCTAGGAGGGATTCCAAAACAAAGAGTTAACAAGTTTATTCTTAAACCTACATCCAAGTTTTGTTGTTTTTTCCTTCCATCATGTAACACAAAACGAAGAGTTATGACAAGTGATGTTAATTTAGAATGGTCAACACGATACTCAGTAAACCTTACAGAAATGTCAGGATGGTGGAAAGACCATCGAAGATTCCTAGTAGGTTTATCCCTGATAACTCGAACTATTGGCTTATTGGAAGAGTTTCTACAATGCAAACAACTGGTCAGAAACTAAGTCATAGCAGAAAGACTACTTCTTTGGGCGAAAATGGGCAACATGATATGGTTTCTCTAGTTCATTCTGCAGAAGGATAATGCTTTTGGAAGAACAAGCCTGTCTACAGAGTGGTCATTACATCTGTGAGTCTGGCATTCGCAGTGGAATTGGAGGAGTGCTCAAATATGGACTTCCTAGCATGCAGATGAACTTAAATGACCAGTCTACTACTGATCCTTTGAGGGTCTTCAGGCTTGAGTAGTGGATGCTTTTCTTCTTCAGACTCATGTGCCTTCCCCCTTTATCTGCTCTAAGGAAAGTATTAAATAAATTTCGAGTATACAATTGCCCAATGACTCCTGTAGAGCCCTAGTAGCCTCAGGGGGGAATGATTCTTGGATTTCTAGCTTTCTCGGTAGATGTCTCGTATTCTTCTGTTAAGGAGAAATCAACTCAAACTACTGAATTCCATGCAGTTCCACTATCTTCGCATCCCACACTTAACTGCTTAGAAATGCTCAGCCATCTCCTCCCAACAAGGGGAGTTTCCAAGGTATTATCAGATTCTATCCTTAATCAAGAGGAGAGCAACCATGGCCTTGTATCAGAAGCAGTGGTTTGTGTATTGCTCCAGGTGCCATTTTAGAGGAATTTTCAGCACCTGTAGACAGAATGCTTCTTCACTTTATTAGATGTAGAGTTTTTTGCTGCCTATTCTCAAGGTTGTTATTCCATGGTTTTCTCGGTATTGCATCATCTGGAATTGGATCTCGCCAATGATCAGCACCTTAACCCCATCTTGTACATTTTGGGTCCATGTAGACCCACCCATCTTAAGAGATTTTTTTTCATTTCAAGATAAATTTTCTTAGTTATCATTTAAAGTTGATTCTGTGATTGCCAAAATATAGGAAATTATTCACTGTTTTCATTTTAACTGGTTTTTATATGCTTTTAGGTGACTTGACTTTTGCATCTGTCTGTCTGTCGTCAAATCTTGTAACTCAATTTTTAACCTGTTCCCTTCGTCCGATGGACTTGAAATTTTGCTTGGTTACTCGATCCCGGTGACAGTACAAACTTACATGATCAGTAGGTCAGCAGTGACCTCTAGTCACCCTGCAGTGACCTCTTCCAGTATCTCAGGATTTGTATGAAATTTCAGATTTTTCACAACTTTGACTTGGTAGAATGAGTTAATAATTCTTTGGATTTTTCAAACCTTCTTTAGCTTGACTGGATATCAATTTCATTAGCTACAACAAAAAATCGGTTACAATTTCTGTCAAAATTAAAAAATATAAAATAAAAAAAAAAGATTTTTAAACACGTTTTTATTAAAGTGCGCTAAAAAGTAAAAAATAACTATTTGAGACACACTAGGATTTTCTTATAATTAGTCATGTTTACAAAAATAAAAGCGTGGGCCCTAGACATGGAAGGAAATGCTACAATAAATAAAAAAATATATTTCTTTTCTTGTAGCATTTCCTTCCATGTTTGGAGCCCACGATTTTATTTTTGTAGACATGATTTGTTAGGGTCTCAAGAAAATGCAAGTGAAAATTGAGGTGATATGAGATAAGAGAAAAATTACGTTGACCAAACACTCCACCCCCACTACTCATGCATGAATTGGTTACGCAGCACCTACAGTTATTTAGGGTCAATTTAGTTTTAAGTGTACTTGAAATTGATGGTGTAGTTTATTATTAGATTTAATCTCGAGTAAATAAGTGAAATATGAAAGGTTGATATTCAAATTGTGACAAACTTAAGAATACTTGCATATAGGCTAGGACTAGTTCCTGCCCCTTAAGGTAGATACCAGACTTAATTGTAAATGAGTTACAATTTCTTGCAGTTTTTAATGCCTTGATGGAGCATGCATCAAATGAATGCTTGTGGATATACTTATTTAGTGAGTGCCATGGTACTTTGCTAAGGTGGTGGCACTGTGCCAGGTACATGAGTATCACATGGGCATAGTGGCTCTTTAAGATACAACTAAATGCCTTTTGCAAGGGATTAGGTTCGCCATGCAAGCGATTGCGTGGAAAGAAGAGTCAATGACTCTTAAGGCCAGGGGACCTTGTGGATGGCCCTCTGCATGGGGCAGAGTGGAAGGCAAAGTAAAAGGTGGGCAGGTATAAGGCACAAGTGAGGTTATAAATGCTTAAAGTTAAAATTAGAAAGAAATATTACAATAATACAACTGTACACCAGCAAAGAAAGTAACCTGGCATCCTTTTCTGGGTAGGGTGCCAAATTACTCTAAGTGGGGCATTATGCCATATGGGTATGAGTGCCAGGAGAACTTCGGGAGCTCTAGTAGGCTACCTGGACATTCTACACCTCTAACCTGTCTTCCTTGAACTTCTTTTAGGTTGATGGTTCGATGTTGTAGGAGGAGTTGGTGGAACCGAGTCTGGGGAAGGCTCTGGAGTACCATTTACTCGGGCTGATGTGGCAACCGAAGCAAGGGCTATGCCAACAAATTGTACCATTTGCTGTTGCAGTTCCTTGATCTCTGCGACTAGCTGAGATACTAGTGAACTGTCCACCAGAAGCTTATCTTTTGAGGACTGGGAAAGAGAGAAAGAAGTAGTTGTGGGCACGAGAGGTTTGCAGGTTGCAATGACCAACTCAGGCACGGGTTGTGAGGTCACGCCAGGGGGCGAGCTTCCGCTGTGGTCATGGGAATCCGGAAAAGACCCTAGTAAACATTGGGTTAGCTCTCTTACCGATACTGGTAGTGGGGCCAAGCTGGGAGAAGAGAGGCAGGCCAGACTGGGATCATCCTAGGGCATGCTTTGGCACTGGCACTAAGGTAGGGCCAGGCACAGGAATTGAATTTGGGAAAGGGCTCAACGTTCGGGACGCACAGGAGTGCCCAATGAAGCATGAAGGAGTGCAAGGCCCTGGGTGGCCTATAGGAGGGCTGTGAATGGGGTTCCTGCCCCAGGAAAAGGTCATAGCCTCCAGGAAGGTACTTGGCTACATCAAGTGTGCAGATCTTGGTTCTGTGGGACCTGGTGTCTCTCAAATGAACTGTTTGGAGAGTCTATTTCAAAAGATTGATACTCTCGATGGTGATGAGTTTGTGTTTTTCAATTTTAACCACATAGAGGACCTTTTCTTCCCTTATCAGGGAAATTTGCACACCAGTGTCTTCAAATGGCTTGACCTGGCTTGCGGGGTAGCGACCTTGAGGATGCGCCCCAAATATAGGACCCTCAGTTGGAGGGCCTAAGGATGGATAATTGGTAACCACCAGTGTAATTGTAGGTGTAGTCGTCTTGCTAGGGCAATCCTTCCAGATGGCGGAGTGCCCATAGATTTTGTATGTAGTGCAATAATATTGGCTGAAGTCCTTTTGAGGAGCTGAGGGAGATTTTTTATGTTTATTGGATTGAGCAGAGGGTGTTGTAGCAGCTCCCCCTTTAGATCGGCGCTGGGATTCCAAGTGCCCTTTCCTTTTGCAATGAGTGCATATAGGAGGTTTAGAAGATGACCCATTCTTTGGTTGGGCTGGCACTGGTGTGTGATCAGTAGGAGTTATCTTCCGATTCAGGGAACTGGCAAAAGGATGAAAGGTTTCCCAATCTTCTGCTAAGCGGCAGCACTCAGTGAATGTCCTGGGATGTTTCTCACTTAGGTGGGTAGCTAAGGAACTTGGGGCGTAATAAAAGAAATCCTCAAGCTGTATGCACTCTAGAAGATCCTTAGAATTTTTGCATTCGAGGGCTTGCAGCTAACGATTAACAGCCCAAGTCTTATGGTAGGCCCACTCTGCCCAAGTTTGACCCACTTCCTTGAGTAGGCCACGCCAACGTTGCCTCCACTTCAGGATTAGTGAGCTCATGCTGGTGATAGCAGAATTTAGGGACGCCAGAGTGGGATGCTCGGCTTTATGTAAGTGCCGTGGCACTCTCCTGGCCAGACCTTTCAAGCTCTAGCTCATGTCTTCGCTTCCTTTCCCTTTCTCGGTTTTCTATTTCAGCCAGTTCTCTCCTTTCTTTGGCTAGGGCTAGTTCATGCCTTCTTGGTTTTTTGTCTTTCTCCTCTTCTAACCTTCTTAGTTTTTCTTCCTTCTCCTCCACTAACTTTCTTCATTTTTCCTCCCTTTGTTGCATGGCAGTGAGCCACTCCTGTACCCAAGTGTTCAGGTGCTTCCCTTTGAGGGACATCCCCTTCCCAGCTTCCACGAAGGTCTTGTAGTCGTTGGCAGACATTTTGCTGTAGTTGTTATGGGTCTAAAGTTCCTTTTGGCAGGGTGTGGTTATGCAATGGTGTGGGCCAGTGAGCGGCAGCACTAGCAAACGAGAGTACGTGTGGTAGGCTACTCAGTAATGAGAATGCCCCTTTGGTAAGGTGGCACTGGCACTAATTGCAAGGTGGTTCTGAGAACTAGTGGATGGTTCCTCAGGGCGGAAATGAATGGCACTGGGCCGGATGGTAAAATGCAGTAACTTGGGCGAGTCCCTACGAATACTGTGAGAGGTGCTCCCTATGGAAAGGATGGCACTGAGAGTGTTCCTTGGAGTGAGTGGGTGGCACTCGAGGGCCCAATGGGCTTACCTGAAATTCGAGTAAGGTTCGAGTATCGGTGCCGATGAGTGGAAATCCGTGATTTTCGGCACCGAAAATTGCCAATTTTTGTCGCTAGACAAGCGCCGTAAAACCGGATCGCTGTTAACCGCGCCCGCTGTTAACCGGGAACTGCCTGTACCTTGTTTCTGGAGTGAAGATCCTTGGATGTAGAGTCAGTAGGATACTCAGTTGAGTTGGACTTCAACAATTGGCACTAAGGCAGCACTTGGATGGGTGGGCTGTCAAGCCAAGTTCGAGTGGTGTGCTCAGGGACAGAGTAGCACTCTGTGATTTGTACTGGGTCAGTCACGGGTATAGATATACATTGTATTATTTATACAAACCAGCTGGTTTATAAGTTGTGAGGATTCTTGTATACATAAATATTGAAATTTAACTAAAGAAATAGTCTTGAGCTACAGGTGAATGTGTCACATCGTCACTCTTGCGTGGAGAGATGAGTTGAAACTCCCGGTAGTGGCAGATGATAGTGCAATCGCTTGCCAAGCACTTCCATTTTGATCTTTAGTGCTGAGTCAACCAGCGCTGTCAGTGTCAAGGGAAGTTCATGCAGTACAACATTTGGGCAACTTTCAAATTTAATATATTAGTACTCAGTTACCACTTATGATGTATCAGTAGTGAATCTATGGTTTGCATCATGGTACATATTTGAAATATCTGAACACTTGCACCAGATAGGGTTAAGGTTTTGAGATCAGTTTAGGTTGAATCCTCTACAACTTGGTATCAATCACTCTCTTGAATTTAGAAGCAGTTCTAAAATTTTATCTGTGGATCCTTTTGAACCTCTGGAATGAGTTCCATTGAAGTATTTACTGTGAAACACTTTTTCTTAGCCTTATGCTCAGTTAAAAGCATAAGCTTATTGCAAGCAGTCTCCTTAAGGCTGCTGTAAAGGGAGTGCTATTTTATCTTTTGTTGTAGGGTTTTTGAAAACCTAGCTTATCTTTGTCAAAGGTTAACCGTGAAAGAGGCAAAATTAACATTTTGTTCTGTGGTTTTAGAAAACTTAGAACATCTTTGTTAAAGGTTTAGCTTGGAAGAGGCAAAGTTAACCTTTTGTATTGAAGTTTTAGAAAACTTAGAACATCTTTGTCAAAGGTTAAGCCTGGAAGAGGCAATGTTAACCTTTTGTTTTGTGGTTTTAGAAACCTTAGAACGTCTTTGTCAAAGGTTAAGCCTGGAAGAGGCAAAGTTGACCTTTTGTTTTATGGTTTTAGAAAACCTAAAAGGTCTTTGTTTAAGGTTAAGCCTGGAAGAGGTAAAGTTAACCTTTTTTTTATGGTTTTAGAAATCTAGAACGACTTTGTCAAAAAACACAATGTTCTCTGTGATGTACTTGATTAGGCTAGTGCATGAGAAACTAGCTCCATACCTTTTACCTTTATTGAAGGAATGTAAGAGGTTGTGGCTCTATTTAGTTGTATAAAAAATTTGTTGCTTGAGGATGTGATTAAGGTGGTGCAGTGGAATTGCAGTTTGGTTTATGCTGCTCACTACCTAAAGTACAGTATGCAGAATCGCATCTAAAAACGGTAAAACCCTTATTCCATTGAGCTGAACCCTGGGCCTGTTACTCATTACAGCAAGAAAAATTGCAAAAGCACTTTACTCAAATATTCGGGGCTTAAGGTCAAATTTTCTTGGTCTCCAGAGTTGTGCCCATAACTTTGATTTGTTTTTATATGAGACTCTTGTAAGTAGCAACAAGTCAAAGGTGAGTTTTTAATCCCGGGGTTTGATGGCCTTGACTTTATTTAATGTCATAATGTCCCACTTGCACAAGGTATGAGTGTATACTCTAAGTCCGGACGACCCATTTATCGTCAGAAATATTTGGAGTGTAGTTGCCATGAAGTTCTTAGTTTTAAAATTTTTATAGTTTTACAGTGGATACATATTTGCTGTTTACTTCAATCCAAATATTGACGATTCTGTATATGACTGTCTTTTGGAGAAGATTAGTCACAGGATTCAGAAGCCTTATTCTTTATTTGTGGAGACCGTAATGCAAAGCACAGTGAGTGGCTAAATTCAAATTCCACTGATTAACATGGCCACTCTGCTCTTTAATTCTGTGTATCCTCTGATTTTGTCCAGCTAATTGAGGAACCCATGCACATTTTTGGTAATAGATTAGACCCCATGTTCACAAATGTTCCAGCAATTGTGAAGTCCAAGATCTGTGAATATATAGGCACTTCTGGTCACTGCACTATTGAATGGACATACCTGTCATTCAGTGTATATTCCTAATTCCACTACTATATTTGAAAAAAGTCTGGCTGAAATCCAGAGCCAATTGGGATCACATTATTGAAGCTTGTCAGGCATTTAATATTTCAGATGGTATATTAGATCCTGACCCCAAGAGGAAGTTAAATGAAATGCTGATGGCTATTTTAATATGTCCCTACAAAGGTTATCATATTTATGACAAATGACCAGCCATGGTTTGATGATACATGTAGACGAGTCTACCATGACAAACAGACCAAATTTAACGCATGGAGACGAACTCGTTCAAATTAAAATTATATTTTTGTTGAGTCTCGCCTTGCTGTGAATAGAACTTACCATACAGTTGAGAGAAATTACAATAATTCCGTGAAGAGGAAACTTGAAGGAATTACTTGGCCTCATCTGTGGTGGACCAGATTTGCATCATTTATCTTCAGGTCGAGGTTGTCTTCCATTCCACTTCTACTAACAGATGTTAGATAGAGTGGTTCATGGTGTTAGGTTTTTGTTTCCTAATAGTAGTAGTTATGACTTGGACCATCGACAGATGGTCTCTTGTTTGTCAGTTTTTCATAAGTTGCATTTCAAAAGAGATCTTTCACATTCACAATTGATCCCTTATCTCCTTTATCTGCCGAGAGCAACCAGATTTGCTGAACAGCAGCACCACTATGCAGTAAATGTGCCTCGCTGTCAATCTCCTCAGTTCCAGAGGGCCTTTATTCCTTACACCATTGGACCGTGGAACAGCCTCCCAGAGGATGTCATGCAATTGGAGCTTCGGAAGTTCAAGCGAAGGTGCAATGCATTACTACACTAATATTATTCTCCTTGCATTTTAATACATTTTTGTCTGTTTGTTTAATTTATTAATTTTAAAAATTTTTTAATAAGTGGGATCTCTTTCTGTATTTCCCTTTATCTTCTCTTACCTCCTCCTAATGAATACCATATTCTTTGGAAGGTTGAATTTCAAGTGAGTGGCCCCTGTGGGCTTGTTTCATATGAATAGGTTTCATCTTTTGAATAATAATACTAAATTATTATTGGGAAAAGTCGTTTCCTGAACCAATGAAAGAGCAGTCTTCTAGGCCTTTTGTTTTAAATCCCAGATTTTTGTTTTGGGGAAGATGACGGTACATATATTTTATAGGAGTGTACTTGTACAATATCATAAAGGTATTTAATTTTAGTTGACTGTTTTTTTGGGGTTTTCGGACCCAGGCACAGCGGTCCCTTCACGCTGCTGCTGTTTCATTCTGGCTGAATTGAAGCCGTTTTCTCTGCAAGGCTGCTCTTTGCTGCACACATACAGTGAATGGAAGCCAACTTCTGGTGGCAGTAAGATCTGGAAAGGATTCTAGATTAGGTAAGAAACCTTTAGCTCGAATGGATGAGCAGATTTTGTCTAGTTGCACTGCCCACCATCCTTTTCTCAGTGTGGGAATCAGCTGTCTTTAACAGTAGGTAAGATACACCCCATATAATATAAATTTTCATAATAAGATGTATTGTTTGGATACTTACCTACTGTTAAGTAGACTCCACTCAACCACCATTCTGAAAAGAGCTAAAATATCCTAAACACATCTGGTGAAGAACCGTTGTACTAGACAGTCATCCAGGCACCCATTTGATCTTTTTCTTTTGTTTGAATGCCGACCCACTATTGGCACATAAATAAAGCTAACATTAACTGTAAGTTTCCAACTAATAAATTTTATTATGAAAGAGTACATTTTTTTTTTAGTTTATTTGGATTTTAATTAAATTTGTTATTGCATATTTCTTCTCCATAGTCAGTGTGAACTAGTTTATAATTTGTTAAAAAATATGAATCAATCATTTCAGACAATTCAGGCTTTGGAAAGTGAATTGCAGTCATTACGGGAGAATGCTGCACCTGGGCATGATGCCCAAAGTGAAATCATGAGCACAAGCACCATCAGCCGTGCAGAAGACTCTCAGCGCATGAAGGAACTGGAGGACACATTTGAAGAGCGGTACATGAAGGTGAGAATATTTAGGTGCCTTTAGTTAGATATGTTTAAATGCTTATGTCTTAGAAAATGACTTTTTTTTTTTTATTTTTGTAGCCCATTTATTTTGACTGAAGTGACATATCTCCCATGTAATTAAATTATATTCCTGCCTAGTAGAAAGATTATTTATTTTATTTTATCAGCATTATCAGAGGTCATAGAATATCAAGAATGCATATTTGCTATAATGTAGATTCCTTTATTGTGCAAATGCCAGGGTCTGCTTTTATGCCAACTAGAAGACATCCAAGATTAACCAGTATGTTGAACGGATACCGTGATGAGATTATTAGTATATGATCCTATAGGAGGATAGGTGGGTGTAACCTACACTAGGTAGTCCAGAAGGATCTTGGCAGTGTCCTTTTGCCCAGCTCCATTGCATGCTGTCATGTTTTTACCCTTCAGATAAGAACAAATCATTTGAGTCAGTCTTAAGATAGCTTGAGAATTTGACTGGTAGGTCTTAAGATAGCTTGGGAATTTGACTGGTATTGATAAAGATGGTAATATTTTTAGAAATCTTGTCTTTTGTAACATAAGATAGTTTGAAGCTCTTTTAAAACCTTTACCTTTCCATCTGTCTTTGCCTTAATGTAATAGAGAAGCATTTACAGTGGAACCCCAGATTTCTTATGTAATCCATTCTAGAAAGTCTGACAAAGTCCGAATCATAAGAAAACTGAAGCAATAGTTCCCATAAGAAATAATGTAAATCCAGTTGGGAATAATGTAAACCCAATTAATCCGTTCCAGATGTCCAAAAATATTAACAACAAAAAATACAGTATAGTTTTTCATGCAGAAAACAATGAGACGTTAATATAAATGACTAATGAAATGGATAAATGAACATTTAACATCTCTTACCTTTATTGAAGACTCTTGTTAGTGTATGCTCTCGGCTAGCACGCTGTTGGCCCAATGCTCGACTGTCCTACCAGCCAATGAAGAATTAGAGAAATTTATTTCTGGTGATAGAAATTCATTTCTCGTCATAATGTGGTTCGGATTCCACAATAAGCTGTATGTCCCATTGCTAGGTAACCAGTTGGTTCTTAGCCTCGTAAAATAAATCTAATCCTTCGGGCCAGCCCTAGGGGAGCTGTTAATCAGCTCAGTGGTCTGGTTAAACTAAGATATACTTTACTTTGTATGGAAGACGGAGAGGAGGGGGGAGGGAGGAGGAGAGGTTATTGTTTGGAAGGGGAATCCCCCTCCATAAGGACTTCAGGTATCAAGACCCTGTCTGGGGTTACTTCCCCTCTTAGTTGTTTACTGGCACTATCCGGGGTTACTTCTCTTTGTTTTCCCGGGGTTACTTCTCTTTGTTTTTTGCTGGCACTAGGACCAGCTTGAGAGTCACTAGACCCCTGTCACACAAGAAAACTGTCCAGAGAAATCCGTTTCTGGCATCTCTTTAAGATTTCCTTAAAATGGTACAAGGCATTGTCATTGAACATGTTGCATACACAGCTTGCAACAGCTTTGTTAGGGTGATATTTCTCCATAAAACTTTGCAAATCACTCCACTTTGTGCACGTTAAATTGCTGGAAAAAGGCACATTATCCCCTCTCTCTTCCTCCTCCTCCTCCTCCTCCTCTGATTCCTCATCTGCCATCTGTTGTTCCAGTTAAAGTTCCTGCAGCTCTCAATGGTTAGCTCTTCCTTGTGGTTGTCCACCAGCACTTCCACATCCTGGCCACTCACATCCAACCCCATGGACTTCCCCAAAGACAGTAGATTCCACACCAGGCATAGGGTTGTCGGGCTCAACCCCTTCAAAATCCTTCTCAAGGACACATTCTGGCCACAGTGTTTCCAAGGAGAGTTCATAGTCCTGGAAGTAACTCCCTGCCAAGCCTGCTCTATATGGCTTATGCAACTGAAGATAATGAAGTGGTTCTTCCAGAGCTCTCTTAGGGTCATTTCAGTGTCCAAGGTCACTTCAAAGTACCTTTGAAACTGCTTTGGTGTAGATTTTTTTGAAGTTTGAAATGACCTGCTGGTCCTTGGGCTGGATGAGGGGAGTGGTATTAAGGGGCAAGAACTTCACTATGATGAAACTAAACTTCTTCAACAATTGCTCTTCCAAGCCTGGAGGATGAGGAAGAGCATTGTTTATTACAATACCACTTGAGTGGCAGTTGATTTTCCAGGAAGTATTCCTTCATGCTCGGGCCAAACACTTCATTGACCCACTCAATGAAAATTTGCCATGTCACCCGTGCCTTTTTGTTAGCCTTTCACATGACACACAGTTTACCCTTGATAACATTGTTTTTCTTGAACACTCGGGGAGTTTCAGAGTGATACGCTGGTAAAGGCTTCACTTTGAAATCCCCACTGGCGCTTCCACAGAAAAAGAGAGTTACCGTATCCTTCATAGGCTTGTGTCCTGGCAGTGCATTTTCCTCCTGCGTGATGTAGGTCCTCTTAGGCATTTTTTTTTTCCAAAAGGGGCCTTTTTCATCACAACTGAAGACTTGCTGGGGGAGGAATCCGTCAGTCTCTACGTATTCCTTGAATTTCTTAACGAATTCTTCGGCCCTACTTCTGTCAGAACTTGCAGTCTCCCCATGCCTTACCACACTGTATGCCAGTTCCCTTTTTGAATTTGTCAAACCAGCCTCTGCTGGCCTTAAATTCACTAACAGTAGCACTCGTTTTAGGCATTTTCTTAATGAGATGCACATGCAACAACCTTGCCTTTTCGCAAATTAGCGCCTCCGAAACACTATCATCCGCTAACTGTTTTTGTTGATCCACACCAACAACAACTTCTCAACATCTTCAACTATTTGCAATCTCGGTTTCATTAATGAAATTACCCCTTTTGCAACATCAGCTTCCTTGATTTCTTTTTTCTTCGCCAGGATGGAACTGATCGTTGATACACAGACTTTCCACAGATCCTGGCAAGATCAGCCATGCCTACGCCACTTAAGTACTTTGCTACAAGTTTTTACTTAAATTCAGTTGTGTTTCTCATCTTCTTTACCAAAGGGCTGGCACTTGGAACTTTCTTTGGCCCCATGGTGGCTTATTTAGCAGTTGCACTCAATCAGAAAGGACAAAAAACACTGAACGCGTTGGGTGATGCGGATGAACACATGGGGTGATGCTCTCTCAACGAGAAATAAAGGCAGACTGGGTCATGAGAATGCATGGGATTCTTTGTTTGGGTGCTCGATGAGTGGCCGAGTAACGCAAGTCATGCGGTGGGCCCGGGATAGACCGTTTCCAACTGTACAATATCCAAGTGGAAGTACGAAACTCGGGACAAAGTTTCAATGAAAAAAGTCAATGAAAACTGAATCATGCAAAAACTAGGGCATACAAAACCGAGGTTTGTCTGTACTAAGTGGATAGCTGTGATGTCTTATCTGTGCCAAAGACGATGTTCTTCAGATTCCTATGAATCAGAACACATTTTTGCAAGTAACAACTGTTGAAATAGTTTTGCACTGGGATTTTTCATAACTGCCTTATCCACTGACCACTATCAGCTGATTCACTTACTGTGGTTGACCACAGGGAAAAAATTAAGCAAGACCTTTGGGAATGAGGATTTTTGGATCAGTTTGTTGATGTTTTGTATGGAAATATTTTATCTTGCAAAAACTTACAATTTACCAGAAGGGTCAACAAATATCAGTACCAATTATGTTTTTGGAAATGTTGAATTTTAAAAACAAATGTAGAATTTCGTATGAATAATGTACCAAAATTTTAAAACTGTAAAGAGAGTTTCAACATCATTTGTTGAAGCTTGACATATTTATTAAGGATTTTAGAAGCTATGTAGATATGTATAGAAATTTTGCCTTGATTTTTTCAGCTTAAAAGTGTAGCTATTCGACTAAAAAAAAGAGTCGCTGAATTGACTGCACAACTAAACTCCGCAGAAGAAAGCCGAAACAAATTGGTATCTGAGAAAGAAGATCTTAAGAAGAAAGTGGATGGAGGAGCCAAAGAGAGCATAAAGATGACTAGCAAGAATATTCAGGTAAGCTATCTCTTTTTTACTGTCACATGTTGGTATGTTGCAGTACTGTTGCAATCGTGTAAATTTTTGAGGTTGCTGATGAGATATTATTTTAATATATTAAGAAATGAAAAGTCTATTCAATAATAACACTATAATAATGCTCATGGTTACTGCAGTTGACACAGAATTTCATACAGCCCCCTGAACATTTGTTTTCAGTATTTCAAAAGAATATTCATAAGTATTTATCTTCATCATAAAGGTTTTTTTTACATTAATGTTTTCCCTTTTGGCATTATATGGAAGTGATTTCATTCTTCAGTCGTGTATACTGTAGTCTTAACGTGAACTCCTATCAAATCCAGATTGTAATTTGTCTTAATTTTTCTATGGTTTCCTTGGCCTTCCTACAGATCTTCATAGAATTTCCATGTACTGTATTCTGCTTTTCTGACCAGCAGTTCTACATCCCATCTCAACACATGATTACATCATCTTGTCAATTTTCCATCCATTCAACTATGCATCTCTGCCACTTCATTTTTAGTACAGTTCTTCCACATAACATAAAAAGCCTTTAGGATGTTGGTAAATACTCTAAGAATATTCTACTGAAATACTGAAAACAAATGCTCAAAGGGCTGTATGAAATTCTGTGTCAATGGCAGTAACCACGAGCGTTATTAATAACTAGGCCATGAATCAGTAATGCTCTGTGTCCCACCTTTTCAAAATTCCAACTACCAGTAGTCTAGTTACCTCTTTAAATTTTATCAGACTACAGTTACTCTACCTCATATGACCTGCCCTTCTACCACATCTTGGATATCCACTTCCCTCTCTTTCCCATTTGCTCTTTTACTGTATTATTACAGTAGTCAAAGCATTCATACTAAAGAGTTAAATTTTGACAATTTAAACAGGTTTTGTATCCATGTACAAGTGTATTTGTGACTCAGCACTAAATCTGGTTAGGTTAGTGTGAATCAGCTTGAAAATATTGGTGTTAAAGAGGCTTTTTTTTTTAATTCATCATTGTTTTGTTAATTTGTATTTATGAAAAAAAAAGAATAAGAGCATATTGAATGGGGACCATGAAACAGTCCTTAAATATATTATTATTAGCTTGTTGTTTACGTGATCCTAGCAAACCATAAGATTTGTTTTTAATGCTGTTGAAATTTTTATATGCTTTTTTATCTAGTTATTTTAAGTTTACATGACATAATTTGTCACTGTACACAGTACAGTATAATATTTTAGTAAATGTATAGTTTCTTGATACTTCCTATTAATTATAAGATACCGTATTCTGTGTAGATCTAATCTATGTTATAACAGTACCTTAAAAAGAATGCACCTGCTCCATCTGGCCAGTTTCTGACCACTGCTAATGTCAGCACTAATTCCATTTTAGATCATTTGTAACATTAGCTAAAATACAGTGTGGGAATCCATTTAGGGTTTTCTGTTTTCAGTTAGTTCCCTTGGTAGCAGTAGGGAGACATACTTTTCATCTTAATCTTAATTTTATCTTTTTCTGGACTGTAAATAGTAAGTTTTACTCAGATTAAATTGTGCTTCATTCTAACTATATTTCTTTGGAAATTGTGAAAATTTTATAGTTGAACTTTTCCTAAAAGTAAATTCCTTCCTGGTTAGAAGAGGCAAGTGAAATAATGTCTGCAGTGAATGCTGATTCAGTTGAAGTTTCTCCAAGACTTGTGTTTCAACCTAGTTCTGTAATGCCCCAGCATATGTTTCAAAGTGTGCCTGGTAAATCATGCAACTCTTCTATGTCCTCCCTGGACAAAGACACTCAGTTATTGAGGGTGGGCATCCACCTTCTCCAATACCTGCATAACTGGATTGTTTTGCCCTCTTCCTTTCAAACTGTAACTGAGAGCTAGGCAGCCTTGCTGACCAAATGCCACCACCAGGGCTTTCAGATCAGCCTGACAAAGTTGAACTTGTTCTCTTCCACACAAGCAGTGTATCTGGGTATAGCTATCAACACCTTGTAGAAGTTTGGGCCTTACTCAAACGATTCTCATAGGGTGCAACTCTTTCAGCAAAGAATTGGCAGATCATGTTAGAACATATTTAATCCTGGAGAAGAAGGTCCCCTTTAGCAGACTTGTGATGTGATCTCAGCTGCAGCTTGTGATATCCTTGAAGGTGCTGTCTGTGCTAGACGAGGTCCTTGCCCTAGTAATGGAGGTGACAGCAGACATCTGTTGGTAGAAAGAGAAGAAAGTAATCCCCGTCTCCCCTTGCTCTGGAATACCCAGAAGTCTTGCATCTGAGAGCTGCTGGCCATTTGCTATGGCCTCCAGTCCTGTATGATATCATTAGAAGGGTAAAATGTCACACTGTCATCATGACTACCTTAGCTTCCTTGAAGAATCGAGGGGACACTCACTCAAAGGATCTTTGCCACCAGGCCATGGAAATCTTCTCCTGGGCAGTCACAACATCAATCTTATTCTGTGGTAGACCGACCTGTTTGCATATTACCACCCTTGTGTCACTCCCCACGGCCCACCCCAGTGGCTTGGACCATAGGCACAACATTCCAAAGGTGGGATGTCTTGGAAATCTTTGCATTTTATCTCTTTCAGTCTGATCCACCAGGTTCTGATGAAATTCAGGAATTTGGGCAATGCCTGTTTGATATCTGTGGCCTTCTTGTTGCCACTACAGGATTGGTAAATGCCCTAGTGAAAGAAATTGCTGAATCACAGGTCTGATGACAGGTTCAATACTTCTGCTTCAGTCATGGAGATTATCCAGCATACCTTCAGGGTGGGAGATTTTTAGAAGTGGTAGTTTCAATGAACCTTTACCAGAGAAAATGGGTAAGGTTTTTTCCTTGTTGTGGTGAACGGATTACTACTGCACTTGAAGCCAGTATGCCATCAAATTGGTAGAAAAGTTGACCTTTTCAGCCAGTAAAGGATATAGGTCCATTTTCTCTAGAGCTCTTTGGAGTTGAGACTTAAAATGTGGGCTCTGCTGGGGACATATCAGGCCTGATACATCAATTTATTTAGCCAACCCCAAGATTACCTCCTGCTTGGACTTTGCTGAAGTCACAAAGAGATTAAAAGGCCTCCTTCTGGGCCCCCTGGCCAGGTATCTCTTAACAGTAAAGACTGCATTCCTTTGTGTCCTAGCTGCTTCGAAACAAGTGAGTTACAAGAACTGGTCCTCCATTGGTCTTACCTTTGCCCATGATTTTGAAGAAAAAAATTGACAAGGCGGGGGAAGTGATTTTCAATTCCTTAGGGGGTTAGTGCTGTCATTGCACCTAATTTGGTGCACTGTAGGCATTACCAAATGGTGTTTGCAGCATCCCTTTTGCCCCTAGCCTCATCTATTTTTGAGCCTTTTCCCTTACCACCATTTCTCCTCCACCATTTCTACTTCCTTTCTTCAATCTTGCCGTCCAACCATATAAGTCCCTTTTTTCAGTCTTGACACTGAATGGCTGAAAGTGCCACAGTGCTTGGCTTGACAGCCAGAATTTCGATAATCAAAGCAGATCTCACACTTCTACCTCAGAAATGTATCTTACAGATAGTAGATTACTTGGGCCTAGTGGTTGCATTGGGATAGGTTGTTCAAGGTGATATCACAGGAGGAGCTATAACTTCTTCCTTTTGACTTTCCTTCTCATTGGCATCTTCAGTAATTCAGGAAGTAGGTCACCCCAAAGGCAAAGTGAGCATTCAGGCTTATGGATCCTATCCCCTGCTGATTACAAACCATTGCTCTACTCCCTGCCTACTCAAGTCCCATATTGGAAAGCCCTGCTTCAGACTGAACCTCTTTGAAGGGGACTCTTAGAATGAGACCTCCTCCTGGGCCACATAATTGGTACATCTGTGGGAACTTTTCTCTCTTCCTGCCTCCTCAGTGGCAATTCCAGCATCTTATGATTAATGGGACACAAAGAACAAGCAGTGTTTTTGTTTATAAAACATATTCATAAGTGGCTGTGTCATCATCCCATCCTTTTACTTATTTGATCCCCCAGTAGGGTACAACAAGATGGGTGTAGATGAGAACAATGGTAGGAGACTGGCTGGATGGAGCAGATGCATTCTTTTTCATGATAATGTTATGAGTGGGATTAGTTTGACATGGAATTAAACATTTTAAGGTTATGGCATTAAGTAACAGCTTGGGGGCTGCTCCTTCCAGTAAGTTATGAATTTCACTAATTAACAAAGATTGGCATGTAGCCTTTACGATGCAGTACTCTGGAATCATATGCAGTTGTACACTGGAGCCAACTTGCAAAGCTTATAGTGTAGAGCGATTTCATATAAAGTTTTTAATAGCCTGTGTAATTGGTATACTTCATTGTAATTATCATTTATTATGTATTATAGAATATTAGTTTGCTTACTCAGTTCTAGAGATATATCTCCAAAATGAATTGCATCTAAAAATATGTGAGATACCTGTGCCTATTTATACTTGTAAGATATGTCAGATACTGAATGCAAAACTCAAAACATAAACATTGTTTCTTGTTAAATATAAATAACTCCAAATTCTTTGTAAAAAGATTTTTTTTTTGAGAGAGAGAGTGTGTGTGTGTGTGTGTGTGTACATTTGCCCTGTGTACACAGACTGAAAAATATTTGTATAATCACTCATTATCATACTGTAGTAGGTACATTACTGTATTGCATTAAGTAAATGTCAGTAGAAATACTGTATGGAGAAAGAGAGAGAGAGAGAGAGAGGGTGTGTGGGTGGGGGAAGGGGGGTCCCATAGTAAGTGGGTATTGTTTCCTATGCATATGGATTATGGAATGTGCTTACACAGAATAAAAAGGTAGCATACAAAGTACACAAACAGTTGGGCATGACTGGTCATTTACCTTGGAAACAAAGGACCCACATTGACAGGTTCAGACAGGAAAGTATTTGTCTGATACTACTTGTGTCCTTACTGAATTTCTCGGATGATTTCAAAATGTTTTTATTATTTTTATCTGACTCCAGAACGACATTGAGTAACAAAATCTGCTTCTCTGAGGTCTGGTAAGTTGAGATGCCACTTGGTATGAAAGTCACCTTTATTTGTAAAGGTGTTTCAGCTTCAGAACAAGAAAATAACACAAATGCACAGTACTACTCCAATTTTAGTGGTAGTCACTTATGAAGGGTGAGCAAAAGATTTTCTCAGTTTATTACATTGTTTTCAACAAAATTTTAGTTTATGTATTGAGGCTGTTTATCTTACAGATCATGCAAGGAGAAATAGATAGGCTTCAAGATGAAGTGGATAGTAAGAAAAAGGAGTTGAAAGAGTGGGGTAAACAGCTGACTTCTGCAGCAGAACAACTTGCAGCTGTGAAGTCTCAGTTAGCAGAATCCCAAGAGGAAAATGCAACACTTCTGAAAACTCTTAAGGTATGTTTACATGCATGTAAGGTTTGGTAATTAACCCTTAAATGCCTACTGGACGTATCATACGTCGACTAAAATTGTCTGTTGGGTGCCAAGTGGATGGTATCAGATTGTCGACTACAAAAATTTCAACCTTCAGTCAAATTTTTGACTCGGACGAAATGGTAGAGAAACGCAATTGTAATCTAAAACTCTTACATTCTAGTAATATTCAATCATACCTTCATTTTGCAACAAATTGGCTGTCTCTAGCACAATATTTCGATTTATGGTGAATTTTGAAAAACTTTTTCTTACGTCCATTTAGGTAACTTTGGCCGAAAATTTCAGAAATTCTTTTTTCATCATTTTGTCGTAATTTTGCACTGTTCTATATTAGCCGTTACATAAAGTTTTATATATGAAAATGTGCGCAATTTCATGTACAATACAACAGAAAATAACTCATGGTTGTAGCTTTTATCAGTTTTGAAATATTTTCACATAAATCACGATAACTGCCAAAATTTCAACCTTCGGGTCTACTTTGACTCGAATGAAATGGTAAAAACGCAATTGTAAGCTAAAACTCTTACATTCTAGTAATATTCAATAATTTACCTTCATTTTGCAACAAACGGGAAGTCTCTAGCACAATATTTCGATTTATGGTGAATTTTGAAAAACTTTTTTCCTTACGTCCGCATTCAGAAATTCTTTCACACGTTGTCGTAATGTTTGCACTGTTTTATATTAGTCGTTACGTAAAGTTTTATATATGGAAATGTGCGCAATTTCATGTAGAATACAACAGAAAATAACTCATGGTTGTAGCTTTATCAGTTTTGAAATATTTTCATATAAATCACGATAAGCCAAAATTTCAACCGGGTCAACTTTAACTCGACCGAAATGGTAAAAATGCAATTATAAGCTAAAACTCTTACATTCTAGTAATATTCAATCATGTACCTTCATTTTGCAACAAATTGAAGTCTCTAGCACAATATTTCGATTTATGGTGAATTTCTGAAAAAAAAAACTTTTTCCTTACGCTCGCGCCATGGTAACTCGGCCGAACATCTCAGAAATTTTTCGTCATGTTGTCGTAATGTTTGCATCGTTTTACATTAGTCGTTACATAAACTTTTATATATGAAAATGTGCGCAATTTCATGTAGAATACAACAGAAGATAGCTCATGGTTGTAGCTTTTATCACTTTTTTGAAATATTTTCACATAAATCATGATAACTGCTGAAATTTCAACCTTCGGGTCAACTTTAACTCGACCGAAATGGTTGAAAAACGCAATTGTAAGCTAAAACTCTACATTCTAGTAATATTCAATCGTTCAAATTCATTTTTGCAATAAATTGGAAGTCTCTGCACAATATTTCGATTTATGGTGAATTTTGAAAAAACATTTTCCTTACGCTCTGCTGCATTTCGCCGAACATCTCAGAAATTCTTTCGTCTCGTTGTCGTAATATTTGCACTGTTTTATATTAGTCGTTACATAAAGTTTTTATATATGAAAATGTGCGCAATTTCATGTACAATACAACAGAAAATAACTCATGGTTGTAGCTTTTATCAGTTTTGAAATATTTTCATATAAATCAAGATAAATAGAAAAATTGACTTTGGTCAACTTTAACTCGACCGAAATGGTCGAAAACTGCAATTGTAAGCTAAAACACTTACAGTTTAGTAATATTTAATCAGTTAGCTTCATTTTTCAACAAACGGAAGTCTCTAGCACAATATTTCGATTTATGGTGAATTTTTGAAAAAAAACATTTTTTACGTCCCACAGTGTTATGAATTCATGCATCATTTGTGATAATATTTTTCTGTGTTGCTTTGATCGTTTTACAATATGTTATATACCAAAATCATCGCAATTTAGTGTACAATACAACTAAAAAAATTAACTCATTAGCTTTAACCGTTGTGCTTACAGCGATTTGTATACAATTATATAAGAGTTTTTGTTTTTCGCTGTCATATATTCCAATATTTATATATGATAATGATATTTTTTTTTCATTTCTGATGGTTGCATACTACACTTCAGGCAATGACAAAAAAGGAGCCAAAATGAACTCTTAATCTTAAAACTAAGCGTGCTGTGATTTTTTGAAAACTTTTTCCGCTTCGCACTAACTCAATGAACGCCAACTGCATACGGAGACGTTTTGTAAATAGAGGCTCGGCGTTTAAGGGTTAATGAACATTAAAATTTTGAGATTTCAAAATTATTAAGCAGAATTGAACACAGTAGTGGAAGTGTAAGGTATTAAAGTAATTTTTGGTATTGGAAATGTTCGTGATATTGCTGTAAATTATTTTGTTCTTCAGAGAATCACAGGATTGAAACAAGTCACAAGCTTTCCTTTGTTTAGTAGTGAGATGCAGTACTTTTATTTATCTTCAGTTTTACTCCATTTCTATCAGGCTGTTGCTATGCTTTCTTTGTATCCTCTCATTACTGACCTCACAATCAAACATACTGCCAAGGTAACAGAAATTTCCTCTCTCCAAAGTTTGCCCTGCCACTATAATCACCATCTTCTGTCTCTCTACCATTGCTTTTCATGGTATTTTCTATACATAGAATAGCATTCAGCCCTTCAACACACCTGCAGCGTCGACATTGTCTATATGGCCAGATCTCAGACCTCTTTATTTTTTTACTTATGTTTATCATTTAGTTGTTGCATTTTGCTTCCACTCATTCATCTTTCCAGCATTTGTAAGAACTCCTGTTTTGACTGTGCATTCTACAAATAGATTCTATACGTACTGTAGCTTGTTTTGTCCTCCCATTCCTCATTCCTTCATTCTTTAGACATGCACACCACTGCTACTTTAGATCGAGTGGAATCTCACATCATCACCTGTTGAGTGAGCCTTTCTAATACTCTTTGTCTTTACAAAGCCTAGCTAATTGAATTGCCTTTTGGAATCTTAATGAGCTCCTCTTCTTGTTTGGTACTTCTCTTAATTTATGTGTTTTGTTAAAATTTCCTCTACCACAAATATTTTCATACCATACTCCAGTTTCTTACTCTGTACTTTTCATAATGTAATGTGTAGTGGTGTTGAAATTATGTCTTTTCTAACTTCTGGCCTTCTCCTCATGAAGTTCTCATACATTCTAGTCTGTTCCTCTGACTTGTTTTTCAGCTACTTAACAAGTCTTTGGTAATTTCTGGTGGTTCCAAAGCCTTTCTATTTATCATCTTAAGGGCTTTTGTAACATCTTCAGACATACTCGGGTGGTGTTTTGGTCATATCAGTGTTCTCATGCTTAATTCATTCTCTTTTTTGTAAGATTCTCTTGGTTGCCTTCATGGGTCTATTTTCTCTTTCATTGCAACTGTAATGTCTGTTTTCAGCATTGGGTCCTCTATTAACCCTTTAATGCCGACTGGACATATTTTACGTTGACAAAAGTTGTCTGTTGGGTGCCGAGTGGACGTAAAATACGTTGACTACAAAAAGTTTTGTAAATATTCATGAAAAATACTTACAGGCCTCGTTTAAAAATTTTAAATCACGCGCCTTTGAGGATGCTGGGAGTTCATGGATCACGCTGTTGTTTTGTTTACAAGGTGACCCAGCTGGCGCATGCGCTGAATTTCTTTCTTATCCCAAAAGAAAGCATCAGCTAACTCTGCTGAAAATCTCAGAAATTCTTTAGTCACTTTGTTGTAATTTTTGCACCATTTTCTATTAGCCTTTACATAAAGTTTTATATATGAAAATGTGCGCAATTTCATGTAGAATACAAGAAAAAATAACTCATGGTTGTAGTTTTTATCAATTTTGACATATTTTCATGTAAATCACGATAAGTGCCAAAATTTCAACCTTTGGTCAACTTTGACTCGACCGAAATAGTAGAAAAATGCAATTGTAAGCTAAAACTCTTACATTCTAGTAATATTCAATCATTTACCTTCATTTTGCAACAAATGAGAAGTCTAGCACAAGAAATTCTTTAGTCATTTTGTCGTAATTTTTGCACTGTTTTCTATTAGCCGTTACATAAAGTTTTATATATGAAAATGTGTGCAATTTCATGTAGAATACAAGAAAAAATAATTCATGGTTGTAGCTTTTATCAGTTTTGACATATTTTCACATAAATCACTTATAAGTGCTAAAATTTCAACCTTCGGTCAACTTTGACTCGAATGAAATGGTAGAAAAAATGCACTGTAAGCTAAAACTCCTACATTCAAGTAATATTCAATCATTTACCTTCATTTTGCAACAAACAAGAAGTCTCTAGCACAATATTTTGATTTATGGTGAATTTTTGGAAAAAAATTTTTCCTTACGTCCACTCTAACTCTGCTGAAAATCTTGTAAAAGCCTGATGCCGTCTCTTCCAAACGCATGTGTGTTCATGTGTTCATCGTCCATCAGAGTGGACAAGACAACAAGAGCATCTCGTTTTCTTTCTCTAAGGGAACGCAATTTCAGCCATACAATATTTCCGTCTGTTTCTCCCTAACCATTGTTGTCTTGATGTATGTACAGTCACCATGCAAGCGTTCTAATCATGTACTCATAATGTTCCAATGAATCTTCTGTATCAAACTGTGTGTATGTTTCTGTTTGTGAAGACGCCAAACGTCTCGCCACTCCGATGGATGATGAACACACGAATACACACGTGTTTGGAAGAGACAGCGTCAGGCTCTTACAATCTCAGAAATTCTTTAGTCACTTTGTCGTAATTTTTTGCACAGTTTTCTATTAACCATTACATAAAGTTTTATATATGAAAATGTGTTCAATTTCATGTAGAATACAACAAAAAATAACTCATGGTTGTAGCTTTTATCAATTTTGACATATTTTCATATAAATCATGATAGTGCTAAAATTTCAACCTTCGGTCAACTTTGACTCTTGACCGAAATGGTAGAAAATGCAATTGTAAGCTAAAACTCTTACATTCTAGTAATATTCAATCATTTACCTTCATTTTGCAACAAATGAGAAGTCTCTAGCATAATATTTCGATTTATCGTGAATTTAAAAAAAAAAAATTTTCCTTACCTCCGTGCGTGCTAACTCTGCTGAAAATATCAGAATTTCTTAGTCACTTTGTCATAATTTTTGCACCGTTTTATATTAGTCGTTACTTAAAGTTTTATATATGAAAATGTGTGCAATTTCATGTAGAATACAACAAAAAATAACGCATGGTTGTAGCTTTTATCAGTTTTGAAATATTTTCATATAAATCACGATAAGACCCGAAGTTTCAACCTTTGGTCAACTTTGACTCGACCGAAATGGTCGAAAAACGCAATTGTAAGCTAAAACTCTTACATTCTAATAATATTCAATCATTTACCTTCATTTTGCAACAAACGGGAAGTCTCTAGCACAATATTTTGATTTATGGGGAATTTTTTGAAAAAAACTTTTTTTACTCTCCGCTACGTGCTAATTCATGCATCATTTTGTGATAATATTTTCTGTGTTGCTTTGATTGTTTTACAATTTGTTATATACCAAAATCATCGCAATTTAGTGTACAATACAACGAAAAAAAAAATAACTCATTAACTTTAACCGTTTTGCTCACAGCACGATTTGTATATAATTATATATGAAAATTTTTTTCGTTCTGTCATATATTCCAATATTTATATATGATAATGATATTTTTTTCATTTCTGATTGTTGCATACTAAACTTCAGGCAATGAGAAAAAAGGAGCCAAAATGAACTCTTAATCTTGAAAACTAACGTAATGTGATTTTTGAAAAACTTTATTTCCGCTCTGGCGCTAACCTCAAACCCCGCCGGCATACGGCAGACACTTTTGTAGAGGCTCAGCGTTTAAGGGTTAACTGTGGTAAACTTTTGATTTCCAATCCTCCCACGTCATTCTCATCGTCCTTGCCACCTGCCTCGTCATGTATACGTAAATCTTTATTTTTGCTTCCTCACCTGTCTCCCACTAAAGCTTGAAGGCCATCTTCTTTTCTTCAAATATGCCAATACTGTCATTCTCCCCCCGCCTTCCTTCTTTCCTTCCCTCGCTATTAAGTAGTTCATCGCAATGTCTTCTTGTATAATAGAGCAGTCTTTTTCTTTGATGCTTTTTATTCTTATCATTTGAGTAAAATCCACTTCTCTTCACTCTTATTTATCATTTTCTCTTACCTCTTCTTCAACAGTGTGCGACATCCGTAATTATTAGTTAGGTCAGAATTCCAGTGGTTACTGCTTCATGGTCATTGTTTCTCTCTCAAATGCGCATCTTTTCATCACATCATCCTTTCAAACATGCCATTTCAGGTTCCTATTTACAAACACACCCTTTGATTGTGGTACATCAGGTAACATGAATGGGTTAAAAAATAAATTTTTTTCTTGTAGGGTTTTAAGAGTTTCTTCCTTAATTTATTTTGATAACATAGAGTTTACTCTATATTTTGTTTGATTAATATCAGATAATTTACTTGGGTGGTAGGCATCAGCAAGTGATTCTTACCCAAAAGGCTTTAGCTTTGTAGCAGTCTTCTTGATGTATTTTTCAGAATCAAGAAGAAAGTATTGCATCTAGTAGAGAGGAATCAGCTAATTTAAGAGGGCAGATAGCTGCTTTGGAAAAACGGTTGTCTGCAGAAACGGAGCAACAGCTTGCTATAGAAGAGCGAAGAAAAAAAGCTGAAGAACAAATGGAAGAGCAGCGTAACAAAGCAGCACAGTATGCTAAGGAGTTGGAAGAAGCCAAGCAGGCATGTATTTTAATGTTAATGTTGCAGAAATAATAGTTTAGTTTTCTTCATGTTTAGTGTAGAGCTTCCATTTCTTTGGGGTAGTTGTTTTTATCTGATAGTAGTTTGTTTATCACAAGCTCATCAATCCTATTAAACCCTCACTGTGGTCTGTGATGTTTCCCATACGTACAGCCTTTAGTTCACAAAATGAAAAGAATGTCTCCACAACGTTAGTACTGTACCACCTGGACCCTCTGCCATCAGTCCATCAACCACCTCATATCTCATGAGTCTGCTGCCATGGCAACAACTATGCTTAGTACTCCTTTGTTACACTTTCATAGCTTCCTTCATTTTCTCTGCCTTTACTGTGACTAAAGGAAAGCAGGAATGTATGACTGGGTTGGTACTACAAGGTTCCTGATGCTACCTGTGACATCAAGCTTTCAGTCTACCTCTTGGTGAAGCAATGAAAGATATGGTCTGGAAAACTTTTAGTAAGTTTTCAAAGACTAGGGAAGATAAGTGAAGACAAGAATATTTCATTATGCATCATTTAAGTGTTTTTAAGTCAGTCATTGCCCTTCATATTTCATTTTTGTAAATTTTTACCTTTATTTTTTTGTCTATGCATTGCGTTTTGAGACTACTCCAAGTAAGGAAGCCATGCTGTATTCTCTTGGGTTCATAATCTCCCTGATTATACCCTTTTGAGTTTAAAAGCTTTAATCCATGACATACAACAGTGTCCATGGTCTCACCTGGGTCCTTCAACACCTCACAAACTATCCAGGACATTGGCAGTTCAGCCCCCCACATAAATTGCAATTCCAGCATAATATGCTTGATGATTTTGTGATGAACAAGTAAGTTTTTATAGGAAAAGTAAGTTTTTCTTACAAACATGTCAGTCATATTTATAGTGCCTGCCTCCCACGCCAGTGATCATGCAGTTGTAAGTTCTGTCTACATGACATATGGGTGGCTCATGGGTGGGTGGTTGGTTAAGGGTCCAGGTGGCAATATTGTCAGTGTTTTTTTTTTTTTTTTTTTTTTTTTTTTTGTGAACAAAAGGCTTTGAGACAGGAAATAATTTGATGAGATTGGGGTTTAATATAATTTATGGTTTGGTATGAAAATGTTTTTTTTTATGAAAACATTGTTTTAGAGTGTATGACTTTTAAAGTAAATATAATGCTTTATACTTGCAAACGAGGTATGAAGAACAACCGTTGATGAGTAGAGATGAGGTGCATTATTTTGTCTTGTTTGTGCGTGTTTGTGTATTTTTAAAGCTTACAGTATTCTTGCATGTATGATGTATTTTCTGCTTCATATATTTAACAAGGCTTCCATGTAATTTGTGAATAATGATAGCTCTTTAAGAGGTGTGCATGTGCAGTAATGTGGGATGTAGTGCATTCTTAGAGTAAGGAGTTTCTCTATTTGTTTGAACAGCAAACTGCAGTAGTTAGACTTTTCATACTTAAGCATGTTGTGTATATTGTATTCTGATATTTGATTACTTATATATATGTGTTCATTTGGTTTACTTTTATTTCAATTAAAGTTTTCTTTTAATCTATCCCCATTTTGTCTGTTTGCCCCTTTCTCGGTCTGTCATGTTCTTGTCTCCAGAACAATGGGATGGTCTCTGTAAATGACATAACGGTAAGTTCAGTCTAATTCTAGCCATACCTAAATAGTATAACATAAATTCTATGATGTACATAAATTTTACAGAAATTTCATTACTTTATAATGAACAGTATGGTGGTCTTCATTGGTAATTTGTCATCTGTTGGAATTTTATTTTGTACAGTATATTAATTTTCTTTAGACATTCTAGTGTGACTTGCATGGCACACTGTTAGGAACCTAATATTCGCTCTGCAACAATCCTTCTGCTCATGGCTGTAAAACATCTGTAAAACTTTATCCTGTAGTTTTCACTTCTCATTTTAAGAACACATCCTTTCAGTCAGGCCTGAGGGAATCTAGAAATGACTAAATAGTCTGGCTAACTACTTCGCTAAAATAGTTATTCTTTGGCGGTTTTTTGATCCCTACTTTGTAATTTCATTAATTCTCACCATAGCGCTGAATGACCTTGGCTTTGTACCTAAATTTCATATTTCATTCCATTCCTACTCAAAAAGCAGGGTTGCAGTTTGTGTAGAGGATATTTTTTCTGAGACTTGTTCCTTAAGCATAAACCAAAAATTCTTTTGATGCATAAGCCAAAAACTTCTCACAACTCTGTTTTGAAAATATCTCGTTGTTCTGTTTGATGGAAAACTATTAAAATTTGGAAATAAAGGCTTCATGGAGTTGTTACACAGACCCATTAATCATTATTAGTTTTTATTCCATTTGAAATGGACCCAGCCAAACCAACTATATGTGTTGAAAGAAGAAAAGTTTCAATGTACATTCCCAACATGGTTTACTTTCAGTGCACCAATTTGTCTCATTTTTCTGTGCCAACCCTCACCTAGAAGACTGAGGGGAAAGGAGGAGGGCACTTAAGATTATGATTAATGGATTTGTGTAAAAACTGGCATGTCAGTTATACAAGTTTTAAATCATAATTACTTATCAAAACCCATCAGTCATAATTAGCCTGAATTATAATTAAGGAGTAGGATGAAGCAAAAGGACCTTTGGGAAGAGGGACAAACTCATGAAGAAAGGGATGAATTGCTAGAATCCTTTGACCTTTAGCACAAGCTTCCTGCAATGATCAGACTGTGAGAACTATCGGCAGATATTGTACCACAAACATAGTTACAAGGATATGAAAGAAACTTACCAAAAGCCAAGGGACTGCTCTAAGAATAGCAGAGAATGCTTGATGAAATTAAACAGTAGAGAAAATGAGAGTTCTTGAACTTGAGGGCATTGATTCAGAGTTGTTTAACAGCCCCCAAGAAAACAGCTAAATAGGTACACCCAGGAAGCTCTCAAATCTGACATAAAAAAAGAGGCCTTCAGAGTCCAATTCTGGTGACTCAAGAGAAGGGAATGAGAGCAAGGAGGCTAAAAAAATGAATTAAGGAGGTTGACTTGAGAGCTCCCACAGGGTTGAAAAAAAATTTAGGAGATAAGCAGGAAAGGCACCAAAGGCCAGGGAGGCCAAAACAAGACCCAAGTAGAAGGAGATTCTCAGTCATGAATTCTTGGGCAAATGTTAAAGTGTTTAGAAGAGGCAAGGGCAAACAGAAACACAACCAAGAGGAGTAAAGAGCAGGAAGCGTGTCCAACCAGAGCCAAGAATGCAACAGTTGATGCCATGATTTCCACTACAGAGAAGTGACATGAAGACTCTTGGGAATCCTTTGAAATGCAGGAGCCAAAAGGTGAAAAGTTTGAAAAGTTCTGTTGCTGTTATGAGCTCATCCTCTGAGAGGAAAGACTTGTTAAAAGAGAAGAGCAAGAACAAACTGACATTCTGTATACAGAAGAATTTGGTCACTATGGGTGTTTTTCTTTTGAATACTCACCTTTATACCTCAGGTGCCTGGTGTGTGTACTATCCAGTTAAACCCTATGGTGGAAGGCATATGGATTTCTGAGGTGTCATTGGCTTGACTGTCTACATGCTTTGGAAATATGAACTTCTTGCATCAGGTTTTTCACTTATATTTAGAGACTCATCTGCTTTGTCCTCTTAAATTTCAGTTTAGGCTAATTATGATCAATGGTTTTTGTATGCTGTAAAACAAGTTATTATCTTCGATACTCTTCTCCCTTGCCCCCCTCAACTTTTAATACTTTTGCTGTGCAGGTGATCTCCTCAGTCATTAGAAGGTCTCGTCCGTGACGTAGGACTTATCTTCTAAGTCATAATTCTTTTGGTTCTGGTTAAGCAGCTCAAAATAGATAAAACATTTCCCTTATCATTGTAAGGAGCTTTTGTCCATATTCTAGTGATAAATCGTAACATTTGATTTTCAGCTTACAGTATGACCTCTGGATGAGGGGTTGACCTTCAGTAACTATCAATATGCCATGAAGGGAGGGGGTTTTACTCGATGTTGAAGTAGTACAGGGCCTTTTATTTAGAAATGACAATGATAGTAGTAGACCTGTACTATCAGATAGTTCTGATAGTGACAGTAGTGAATATGGTGATGTTTATTATATTGTACTTATAGGCAAACTACCTTAGATGATTTTTTACTTCAGGTTTTATCAGAGCTGATCATGAATCAGAGGAGATGATAGAGGAGGCAGCTGATTTGTTAAGCACCAGAGGTTGTGTGAGTAAACAAAAAAGTGATAAAATTTGCAAATGGAAGGCCATTGAAGATTTGGTTTGTAAAAATTGGTGCTCTGAAACTTTTATTAGAGATATAATAAATTCACATTTTCTGTAGAATGCCTATGTTTTTTTTCGTGAGGTTTTGTGATAAAGATTTTTCAAACTGAATGACAAAATTGAGGTTACTTTACTCCATGCTTTGAGAGGTATCACACTGAATGAATTAATGATAAAAGGTACATAATTCAGTATTTGAATACTGAATTATGAATTATGAATTATGAATCATGTGCATAATAAAACATTATAATAACATAATAGTACTGTGTAATATTATAACAGTAATGAAAATAACAAATATTGAAATACAAATATAAAAGGGAGAAAATTAGTCAGTTATACGATTAGCAGGACACTGATCTCATCACTAGTTGTCATAACAGGCTCACACCGAAAGGGTTAAGGTACCTGGTGCGGCAGAGGAATGAGAGGCATTGTTTGTCGGACATTGGGCTGTGAACTGGGCTTGGACAGTTTGACTTTCTTTCTTGCATCTTTTTATGGTGTTGTGACTGTCTCTTCCACCCAGAATAGTAGCTAATTATGATTACAGTAATGGGTTTATATAAAAACTTCTATTTTAACCGTATTTGCCTTTTACTGTTAAATTGCATTAATAGTGGTTTTTCAATCAGAGTTGGTAGGATAACATGAACTAACAGACTTTGTTGTTTTGAATGTAATTACCTACTATAACTGCATTTATAATGTGTGCAGCATGCTGTTGCATTTTTAATTTACCCTTCATTGGGCTATGCAATACCAAAGTGCATAGTTTCTAACTAATATTTTCTTATGGTACTTAAGTTATAAAGTATCCTTGCACATGAAGTCAGAATTTTACTGACATTGAGTTTTTCAAATTTACTGCACAGGATATTAAAAACAAAAGTCTCATGGACCTGGAAATGAGAGATTATGAACTTACAGTGGAGGACCTAAATAAAAAACTTTCAGAAAAGGAAACTATCATCGTTGAACTCCAAGCCGAAATTTCCCGGGAGAAGGGTCGTTCTAATAGTCTCCAAGATCAGTTGACACATCTAACTGCTCAGGAGGCTACAGAACGAGAAAGAGCCGAGAAAATGAAGGTATATGTTTTTAATTAGGATTTGGGCCAGTAGATTAATTCAACCTAGTAACTCATACTTGGCATACAATCAGCAGTATACATTTTCATGTGAAATAATTTTTTGTAAGTAGGAAAAATTAAGTTATAAATGTTTTATATCATGAAAGCAAACATTGTATTATATAAGCAGCTGTGTTTTTTAAAATAAAAAAAATTGGCATATTTGAATAAGGGATATGATGCTGAACTTCTTTGCAGTCATGATATCAAACTTAAAGATTTTTAAAGAAACAAAGTACTGTATCTGGATTTATTCTTATTTTTTGTCACTGAACATGCATGTTAGCTTATCATGATTATTATGCAACAGGTTGCAATATCAGATTTTGTCAGATTTTTTTTCATGTCCAATTCTCATGTAGGTAACTTGTTTAAAAGCAAATGTTAGGCAAAATTCATGGGATTTTATCTCTGCTTATGAAAAATGGTGTATGTCTTTGCTTTACCATGTCATTTATTTTTTATCCCAGTGGAAAAAATGATCTCAGTGAGTTTAAATTTCTTATTCAGGCAATAAAAATATAAAAGAGAAACTAATAAAACACTCATCAGGGTAACTTGTATGTTTACTAACAAAAAATAACTGCATGCCCTGAGACTGGAGTTGCATGATAGTGTGCATAATATGCCTGGAGTGAGCTGAAGACTTATTAATATACTTTGAAATTTTTGGATTTTATTGTGACCGTACATTTTCACATTTTCCTGACAAAATTACTGAGTCACCTTTACAAGTTAATATTGTTCTGCTTCTGTGGAGGTCACCTTTTGTCCAATTCTTCAAAGTTTCCAATATATCCAGGTGTTAATTTCAAAGGTAAGGAATAATAATTTTTTATGTTCATTTCACAAAAACAAACCCTGTATAGACCATGTTTTTGAATGATAGGAATTTTGACAAATTTTAAAAGTTGCTCAGCTAAAAATTGTACAATGAATTCAAGGTCACCAGATACCAGTTTAAATGTCTGTCATTGTCAAAACAGAGCTTTAGGACTATTTAATAAAAATAACACTGAATTTATCAGATGCTGAATCTGGTAGTTCTATAAATTTCCTATAATTGCTGATATTTATATTACAGGATCATAAACAAATTAAACTGATTTAGTCAAGACAGAGACTGACATTGATGATGGGATGAGTCTAAGACTGTACAATACTGAAAAACTATTTATTCATAGAAGTTTGTTCTGAAGTAGTCTTCTAAAGGGCAGACTGATTTTTGCTGGTTTTGATTGATTTATTTTATTCCTTTTTGTAAAGAGCTTTTGATTAAGCTACAGCTTCCTTGACAAACTGAAAGATTTTAGTATTGCGTACACAGTTGAGAACAGTAGAACAGTAAGACATTTGGTTCTCATTGTATTTTTTGTCTGTTGCAAAAACTGTTCAAGGATAGTACTGGCTTATTGAACTTTGAGCAACTTACCATATCAGTGATTGTTGAAGAAAAGCAGTAGTAAAAATGTATAGTTTACTAAAATGCATTTATGGTTGCAGCTGAGGATCAAGTTTTTATAGGTTTATAATTTTGCTTTAATGCAGAAACTGCTGTTGGATCATAAAACACAGTTAGCTGAATTACGTCAGTCTCAGGAAGTGCATCTTGCATCTCAAGAAAGTGACAGGGCCACTATTGAAGAGCTAACGCAGGTAGGCTTTGATTTTTTTATATTATTTTACAAATGGATGGTGACTTAAAAAAACTTTCCTTTAACCTAGTTAATGACTTCTCTACTCAAACTAAAGTTTAATAAAACTTAAATACTTATGGGTGCTGTGAAGACAAAAACTTTAGTATTATTTCATTAATTCTTTTGTCAAGATAGCCATTGGAGAAAGCATTTTTATTAGGAATGATAATGATGAATATAAGTGAGCATTTGTATTATAACACAGGATCTTAATAGGTGGAATAAAATGGTCTAAAAATAGTACTAAAATTTATTTTTTATGTGATTATTAAAATCTGTTATTATTATTGTTCCTGAAATTGGTTTTATGATGCAGGAAGTGGAGAAACAGAAGCTGGTTTTATCTGAGGTTAGCAAGGAAAAAACGAATTTGGAGGACACAGTACGGAAAATTAAATTATCTTCAGAAAGACAGGTAAATATGCTTGCTTACTAATTGTTTTTGTTAAGCATTCTTTAGTAGTTAACCCTCTCGCGCTTATGGGGGTCCCTATAGTGCTCCCCGGTATGTGACTTATGCCGTGGAGGGAAAAGTGGGGCTTGCGCAGAAAAGTTTCTTTGTAAAAATCGATAATTCCAAACTATAACTGATACACGCTTCTGGTTTTTTTATGATGTCGGCAAATGATTGAATTTTTTCTTAAAGCAATCAGAAAATCTTTGCAAGGCTTAGAAATAATAAAAAAGATGTGGTGAACGTGAAATTTTTAAGGAAAATCTTTAATATTTTTTTAAAATAATCATGAAAAATATAATAATTAGGTTTGGAGAGTTTATTTTATATGTAAATTGTGTGGAAATGTTTGAACTTTCATGTGGAAGCAATCATTTTGCTATAAATGTGTTTGCTAATTAGCTGTTACTGATTAAAAAATGCTGATTTTTTACTGAGTGCAGTTTTCAGATTTTCCAACCGACTTATGTTGACGTTTCATATTGTACCAAAGTAAGGAATAAAGATAGAAAAAAATAAAGGTGGCATTAGAAAGCTGAATAAATTTCCTATAAAACACACAAAAGAAAGATATATGTATTGTTAGAATAAAATTGAGCGATTGTCGTTAGATTACGGACAATCTTTATTTTTTCCTAAGAAAATATACCGCAACGATTATCATATAGAAACGTTGATATTTTTACATTTTGCTGTTCAGCATGATAAAGTACAAAGAATGGCCATTCGAATGATATATAATACATGCACATTGAAGTTATTTACAGATGCACAAACAGGCGTACAAAAAATGATCTGCACATGCAAAAATTCTGGCCGAACTACAGCATTCAATACATATGTATATATACACTGACATTTTTCGTAATTACTTGGTAATAAATGATGCTAGAAAAAAAGTGAAAACTGCATTTTCTTGTAGGTCCAAGATCTGCCCACACAATGGCGCAGTCCTTGTGTTCTTCGGATGACTTTTTTTTTTTTTTTTTGGTGAATTTCCCCTGAAAATAACTTACAGATGACGCGGAAATCGCATCATTGGAGCACTTACGGCAAAAAATTTGACGCGGTTTCGTGTCATCGGATCACCAAGGGGTTAATGTTTATGAGAAAAGTTATGTCCCATTAGTGAGTGTCAGTGTTCTAGAACAGTATATGAGTTGTTACCTACATGGTGCATATTACAGTGTACTGTAGTAATGCTAAGTGTTGTAGAAATTTATATATTGCAATACACTCCCTGAACACCTGAATTAGCCCTGGTTACCTACCAGCGAACTATATCCCCAACTCATTACCCACTAAGTGGGTAGTGTAATCAGCGTTACCAACGCTTACAGAAAAATCCTAACAAATGAGTTACCTAGCGTGCCCGTTGGCAACGCTGCTGCAAGTCCCGGCTGTGTATGGCCGAGAACCCCAATTGCTTTTTGTTCGCCGTGCTGCTGGACTTGTCACATCAGGCGAAATTTTGGTTATTAGCCCGACCCCTTATTTTCGTTTTGGATTGGATAACGACTTGGACTGGTTTGATCGCCCCCTTCTCTTCTGGATTGTTCTTTCTCCCGTTTGACTTGGCCTGGCTTGGATTTTGAAATGGATAAAATGGACAAGACACCCACCCTTGGACAACTCCTGTTCCACTCTGCTTCTGCCGACGACGGAGATCGCTACCGCTGGAGACACCGCAGCCATCGTTCGTGCACCTGCAAGAAAGGACAGTACCCTTAAAAACGACAGACACGTTGTGCATAAATTGCAGGAAGGTACAATGTAGCGTCACATTGCGATGTGACGAGTGTAGGTCATGATGCGACAACACAGATGGAGGATTATCTCAAGCATAGGAAATCATTAGCTTCTAGGTAAACGTAAGATCTTTCAGCGGTAGAAACTCAGGGTTTGACAAAGAGGCTTTAGAGTCAGAATTATTTAGGAAATTAGAAGACAAATTGTCAGCCAGCATGTCTAGTTTGTTTTCAAGTTTCATGTCAAAACTAACAGAGATAAAGGATCAGGAAAAAGTTAATAGGGACACAGAACCTAATCGCTCTTTTCAGCTCCCCTGCCTGTTCAGAATCAGCCCCTAACGGGTTCGGGGTCATGAGAATGAAACCTCAAGGTAGGATCTACAGGCCCCGGCGGAGAGCAGGCAGTGTCAGCAGCAGATTTCCCCCTTTCACCCTGGTAACGTAAGTCCTAAGGTAAAATCTAATTTAGGATTGCGCAGACAGTTAGAATAGGACAGTAGTAAAGAATCAGGAAGATAAGTTGAAGGTGCAGTCGGAGTCAGGTGTCATTAGGTTGCGGCTCCATTGTTGGATCAGCTGGTTCTTTTTCCCGCAGTAGGCTCTCTGCAACAAAGGTTGCAACTTCGGTAGAGAGATGATTCAATTTTGGTTCCTAGCTCTTCTAGTGTGGATAGGTTGGAAAGTATCCCTTTCTCTTCTTCCAAGTTTCTTCTTTCCCCTCGGGACAAACCTTGATCCCTTTCAGAGTCCAATTCAATTGATCAATTGCTGAACATTGCAGAGTATAATGCTGATCTGTTGGGACTCTAAAAGGCTACAGATCTTTAGTTAGAAATTGTTTTTAATATTGGTTTCCAACATTTTTGAGCATGTATTGAAAAATCTACCTGAATTTACAAATGATGCTTTACAGGATTATCAGGGGAACAGAATCGGGTCTATTTTCTTTCCTTAAAATCTATGGCTTCTTCTGTATCCACGGGCATCTCTTCTCCTATGGTTTCAAAATCTTCTTTGGGTTTTCTCAACCTTCCGTTTCGGTCATTCTTCAGGGAGACTTTCGTTTTCTTCTCTCGCTCATCCGAGCTCTCTACCGTTAACGGACTTGCCTTGGGACAATCTTCCACAAATCATATGTTCTCGCCTTCCGGAGCCTGTTGCTGCGACATCTGGTAGTGCACGACTGTTCCCGTGTTCAATGTTTCGGCCCCGTAGTCTCAACAATCACCTCCAGCAGCTAGGTTTTGGGTAACCTATCATCCACAATCGCCGGTTCGCACCGCAGTTTCCATGCGAAACTCCTGTGAGCTCCGGTCCGCCTGGTGAGTTCCTCACATGTATGATCATTACCGCAGGGTTCCCGTGGTTTCCGGAGGTGGCTTTTCTTCTCTTCCTCCTACTGTACTTCCTTCTACCTTTCCAACAGGTGTCTCTGCTCCTCCGGTTAGGACGGTTTTTGTAGGTTCGGGTTCAAGTTATGGTCAACATGAGTTTTTCCCACCTTTGTTCTTCTTCTTCCCAAATAGCGGAGTGTTCAAGCGCGCGATTCCTCATCAGCATGCTTCTGTTATTCAGCCCAGTCTACGAAGTATTAAGTGTTTCTCCGCTTTCTGAGGGGGCGGTTCGCCCAGGTGTGTCTGGTCAGCGTAGCTCCACCGTTGTTGAGAGTGCTTGGGTTTGGCGCAACCCTTCTCGGCTGCCCGCAACATTGCGGTTGATTCCCCAGGTGTGCGTCTTGCGCACTCAGGTATTTCGTGTTCCGGGTTAACTGATCCAGCATTTTCTAGGGTCAGCCTGTCTCTGTTCCTGTCTCGACTCGGTCGGATCTTTCTGATAAGGATTTCTCTTGCGAGGAAGAGGATCCGGTACGGAAGCATGTTCTCCTTCAGTAACGAGAGCGAATACAAGCAGATGGTGGACTTCATTCATGCTCTTTACCCACAGTCCAAGGCTCGGAAGAACCTTTTCAACCTAATCAGGCAATGTTTGAGTCACTGTTCGGCGATTTTAAACCAGTGGTAGCTCATGCACCAAAGAATCTAGTTTGGTTTGGCCGTGTCGAGCAGGCATTGAGGAGGCGGATGGTAGGTTAGCGGCATTAATTGGGTCGGGTAGGCAGGATTCCTCCTTACTTCCTTCTCGTAAGGGTTTTACAAGGTTGCGGGTAACCCTTCTGCGGGTGTTAGGGTACCTCTTAATGAATCAGTGGAAGCTCTTCTATCTAGGGTCCCTTCTTGAATCGTTTGGTTTCTGTCACGGCGAGAGAAGCGGGTATTTTGGAAGACACTTTTCGTTCTCAGTCAGAGGCTCTATCCCATTCGATGTGGATGTTATCTGGTTTAATGGGGTTCCTTAAACAGGACGGTTATTCTCCTCGGACCGGTTTTGTTCGACAATCTCATCACCGGTGTCAATGGGACTGGCTTATCAGGCAAATATATCGGCTGGTTGTACGACCTTCTTCGGTAAGAAAAGGAGGGATTTCTTTCTGAACCATCTACCTCCGCATTATCCAGATATTCACAAAAGGGCTCTGTTGAGAGCACCTTGGCGCTCAGCAACAGTCTTTTCAGGGAGGAAGATGTAGCTTCGATGGTAAATTTCGTTTCCTCTTCTTCAGCTGTCGAGTCACAGCAAGCCATGATTCGAGTGGCAGCACAGTCCTCTAGATCTCCGAGAGGTTCCAGGATGACATCTCCAGCCAAGCGGACCCGTTCCAAATCACCAACCAGGTCCCCTAAGAAAGTCCGTTTCTCATCCAAGACTTCAGCTTCTGCTTCAGATCCAAAACCTTCTGTCCTTAAGAAGGGTTTTCGGAAGTAGGAGACACTTCCCTCGTCTGCACCGGTAGGAGGTTGCCTAGCTCCATTCTGGGAATCCTGGAAGGAGTATGGCGCGGAGAGTTGGGTAGTGGAGGTGTTAGGAAGGGGTACAGAGTCCTTTTCGTTCCCCTGCCTCCTCTATCCAGCTCACGGTTCATCTTCCCAGTTATTCCCCCTTCCTCCATCAGGGAATAGCGTTAGCAGCAGAAGTCGAGCCCTCTGGGAAAAGGGGCATTAGAACCCGCTCCTTCTTCCCCAGGTTTTTACAGTCGGATTTTTGTGGCTCGAAGTCGGGAGGATCTTGGAGACCCATCATAGATCTCTCGAGTCTCAACCGGTTCATCATCTCCCGAAGTTTCATATGGAAACTTCTCAGTCGGTGCTGCGGTCGGTCCGGAGAGACGACTGGATGATTTCAGTGGACCTCAAGGACGCTTATCTCCAAGTTCGGTCCATCCGAATCTCGGAAGTTCCTTCGATTCTCGGGTCCAACTGGAACATTTCAGTTCAGAGTCCTCTGCTTCGGTCTGACCACAGCACCTCAAGTCTTTACGAGGGTGATGTCTCCTATTTCAGAGATAATGCATCGTCGGGGTTTCAGGATGAGGCGATACCTCGACGATTGGTTAGTTCAGGCTTCGTCAGTAGAGGAAGTTTTGCAGGCGAGGGACTTCTTACTGAATTTGTGTCAAAAGTTGGGAATACGCATCAACTTAGAAAAGAGCTCTTTGATTCCAGCTCAGACAAAAACGTACTTAGGGATAACGATTCAGACGCGTCGTTTGAGGGCTTTCCCGACGGAGGAACGAGTTTTGGCAATGCTGAGCCAACTAGAAACATTCAGATCGAACAGAGTGCAACCTGTAAGCCTATGGAAGAGCTTGCTGGGCAGGATGGCCTCCCTCTCTCTCCTAATTCCAGGGTCTCGTCTCCGGATGCGTTCTCTTCAGGCATGTCTCAGGAATCGCTGGGACTTTCGGGAAGAGAACGCATTCATAGTCTGGGACGATTCTTGCCTGAAGGATCTTCGGTGGTGGTCAGAAGAATATCATCTGACCATCGGCGTAAGATTGGACTCCCCCATTCCAGATTTCCATCTGTACACAGATGCCTCGGATCAGGGTTGGGGAGCAACCCTGGAGGAATGTCAGGCCAGAGGCCTTTGGACGAATCTGGATCGGAGGGAGTCCATCAACCACAGAGAACTACGAGCAGTAGAAGAGGCTCTAAGTTGCTTCGCAGATCAGTTAAGCAACAGGACGGTAGCGCTCTTTTGCGACAACGTAACCGCTGTGTCATACCTCAAGAAGGAGGGGGGGACAAAATCACAAACTTTGAATCAAGTCGCCCAGAGAATTCTCCGCTGGTGCGAGTGCCACAGGACTACTCGTTCCTCAATTCGTATCGGGAAACTCAACGTTTTGGCGGACGCCTAAGCCGGTCGCAAGAGGTTCTGGGGAATGGACGTTAGTGCAGGAGGAAGTTCAACTTCTATTGAAGAAATGGCCAGCAACCATAGACCTGTTCGCTGAGACTAAACTTTCGCCTCCCAGTATACTTCTCCCCAGTAGAAGATCCCATGTCGTCGGGACGGACGCCATGTTGCATTCTTGGAACGACATGCAGACGTATGCATTCCCTCCGTTCGGAATGATTCAACAAGTGTTAATGAAACTCAGGATCTCCTGCAACACCGAGATGACGTTGATTTGCCCTTTTTGGCCTCAAAGACCTTGGTTCCCGGACCTTCTCGATTTACTAATAGATGTTCCGGTTTTCCTGCCAGAGAGGAAAGATCTTCTCAGACAGCCGCACTTCCATCACTTCCACCGGAACCTCCGTGTGCTGAAGCTAGCTGCGTGGAGACTATCCAGCGAGCAGCACGTCATGCCGGACTCTCTAAGGCAGTGGCTCGCCAACTGTCTTTCTGTCTGAGAAGATCATCCAGAAAACTATATCAGGCCAAGTGGGCAGTTTATCGCAGTTGGTGTCGGAACCAAGGTCATCGTATTTCTCTACCAACGGTAAGCTAAGATAGCGGACTTTCTTCTTTTTCTGAGGAAAGAAAAGAAATTTTCGTACTCTACGATCGACGGTTACAGATCAATGCTTAGTAGTACGTTCCGTTTCCATCTCCGGAATTGGCGACCAGTAGAATACTTCACGATCTCTTAAGGTCTTTTAAGATAGAACGCCCAGTTCTTCCCTTCGGGCACCATCGTGGGATTTAGCGCGGTTTTGACTCTCCTTAGGTCGTCAGAATACGAAGCCATTAGAAACACTGTCATTAAGACAGTTAACGAAGAAGGTATTATTTCTAGTTGCTCTGGCCACAGCTAGAAGAGTAGGAGAGATTCGAGCTGTCTCAAGAACTGTATCTTTCTCAGGGAAAGATATTTTTCTGTCATATTTGCCGGAATTGCAGCTAAATCGGAATCGAATCGAATCCTTTACCCAGAGCGCGTTTAGAGTAGCGTCTTTAGAAGATTTCGTGGGAGTGGACGCTTCAGAAATGCTATTATGTCCGGTCAGGGCGCTGAAGGCTTATTTATCACGCACAGAAAAGATGTTGCCTCACCCGAGAACGTTATTCGTTTCTCCCAGACGTCCTTCACACTCGATCTCGAAGAATGCTATTAGTTTTTTCCTAAGAGAGGTAATACAACAGGCGCCGGCTAATTCTTCGTCTCTTTCGAACCATCGAACTCCTCTGAACGCCCAAGAGCTCATAGTATTAGAGGGTGGCGACATCGTCGGCATTTCTCAAGAATTTCTCGGTGTCGGCAATCTTAGAAGCAGCTACTTGGAAATCAGTATCAGTTTTCACTTCCTTCTACCTTAAGGACATTCAATTCTCGTCGGATAAGGGTTACTCGCTGGGTCCTTTTGTTGCGGCCAATTCAATTCTTTAGTAAAGGGTAGATGAAAGGTGGGGTGGGGAGAGTAGGGGCAAGGTTAGACAGCATAAGATAGGGGAGTAGTTTTGTCAGTGAATGAATTCTTTTACGAAACTGAGGATAGGTATAACCAGGTGGTTTTCAGCTAGATTTATTCAACCTCTCGGCACAGCATCGACAGCAATGGACGGCAATGATTGGAAGCTCCGACTGCATTCAACTTATCCTCCGTACTTGAGAGGCTACAATAGCCACATGGGAGACTCAAATGCGTTCCCCTCCATACATGAGAGGCTACCAATAGCCACATGGAGGTTCGCCAGGCTCCGCTACATGCGAGGCTTTGATTAGCCACATGGGAGTTAGTTCCTTCTTCCGTTGGAGGTTTTCCTTGAATACCACATGGGAAGTAGCTCGACCCAGACAGTACCATGACTCGAGACTGACGTTAAGGGTACTCTCTCCTTCCAGGCATCCCCACCTGTTAAGTAGACTACCAGGTGAGGTTTGTTGTTGTTTTTATGCAGAATAGACGATAATGAGTTACCTGCTTTACTTGTTGGTAGGTCGGTCTGACTTAATTGAACCCACCTCCACTAAATTTTGTTAATCGGGCTAATTCAGGTGTTCAGGGAGTGTATTGCAATATGAAGTTTTCATAATAAAACTAATATTGTAATACTTACCTGAACACCTGAATGATTCCCACCCTCCTCCCCACTTCAATATGATTAATGAATAACGCATGGTGGGGTTCTGGCCATACACAGCCGGGACTTGCAGCGTTGCCAGCGATGCAGCTAGGTAACTCATTTGTTAGGATTTTCCTGTAAGCGTTGGTAACGCTGACAGTTAATTACCCACTTAGTGGGTAATGAGTTGGGGATATAGTTCGGGCTGGTAGGTAACCAGGGCTAATTCAGGTGTTCAGGTAAGTATTACAATATTAGTTTTATTATGAAAACTTCATGTCTCATGCTTTGCAAAGTCCTTTACAATCTGAGTGTTTTCACATCTTTTTGGATGTGCCTGGAAGCTTATCTTTCAAACACGTAAAGTTTAGGTACTTTGCTTGTATGTTGGTGTAAATTTACCATACTCTAAAATGGAAAGAATGAATTTAAACTTTGGGGGGATGTCTTAAGACAGACAAACCTGTAGAGGATATGACATCTGAATAGATAAGAGAAAAAATAAGAGGATACAAAAAAGATAAAGCTCCTGGACCTTTAGGAGCATGTAAGTTGATAAAAATAATTGGAAACCTGGTCATGGGAGATGTAACCAGAATACTGCATATGGAAATATATGGCGGAAATGAGATCAGAAGTAATATTGCTGGGGCATGATATGAAAGTATGGGAGAACAAGTAGAAGAATGGTTAAAAAATGTTATCAACCATTTTCTTATGACTTTGTGCCAAGGAAATTGACCTCTAAGGCAACAGTGATAAAGAAATTGTTTTTAATATATTTGTATATCTTGAGAAGGCATTCAGCATTTTCAAGACAAGCAATGAGATGGGTATTACAGAGGCTGAGGTTACTAGTAAATCTTATCAGTTGATGAAAATAAGGGACTACTTGCAGGTTTGCAACTTTTATCACACACACACAAACACACACACAACCCCCCCCTCTCTTTATCTCTCCGATGGAGATCAAGGGGAGGAATGTGTGTGTGTGTGCTTGAATTTGCAAACAAAATGAAGAACAAAAATAAAATTGTAGGTTAAAAGTAAAAAAAGTACTTGAAAGTTTGTGTATTTGATGATATTCAGTGAGTTCAGGTAAATACAGTTATGTAAATGATTGTTTTGTTATTCCAAATCAAAGTGTAAGCCTAGCATATTTGTTAGCCTGAGTGTATACCCACACATGTAGTAGCACGTATTGTTCCCCCCTTCTTTCTTAACAGTTTGTTCATACACAGATAACAAACCTTTGGTCTTTACTTAGGATTCAGCTCATGGATGCGAGCTGTAATGGCCATTAACTTTTCAGACAAGGTTGTTAACTACCGACGGTTGGGGGGGAAGCCCTGCCAACTCGTCAGTCTGCGCACCACTTTGCTTTAGGCTGCTGTCGAGTGAAGATGTCTGTTGTGCTCTCTGCCCGATTGCCATTTACTTTTTATGCTTTTGTTGTTTGTTTATTTGCTTGTTTATATTGTTAATTATAATAATAAAGTATGCAAACCCCTGATTTACAACTGTCTGCTCCTGAGAGGAAACTGATTTCCCTTAGGTGTTGCCCAGGAAAAGACAAACCCTGTACAGGCAACCCCCAGGTAACGTGGGGGTTCTGTCCCCACCCGAGTGCCACTAACCGAAAATTGTTAGTACAGTAAACCCCCCATATTCGCAGGGGATGCATACTGCCCCCTAAATAGCTAAAATGTGTGAATACTTAAAACCCTTCTAATAACATTTAGAACTGCCTATTTTGATAGTTCAAACACACAAAAAAACTATAAAAATGCTTGTGCAGGTATTATCCTACTTACGATGGGGTTAGGTTCCAAAAACCCATCGTTTGTTGGAAAAAACGTATCTCGAATATAGCCTAGCTTACACTAGGGTATTCAGTACAGTAATACCTCGAACTTGTGCGATTCGAGTTGCACAAATTCACAGACACACACATTTTTTATTGGAACCTAACTAATGGTCATACACGAGTTTTTCACAGACACGCGAACATTTTCGTACACTGAGAAACCCAGCAAAGTGTTTGTTTAATTTTTTATGTAATTTATAAGTTTTCTGCTTTTTATGTAAATTAAATAACATTAAATATTAAAATAATAATAATAATAATAATAATAATAATAATAATAATAATAATAATAATAATAATAATAATAAAACTGTAATACAAAAATTTGTATTATCTGAATAAACAAATTCTTCCTTCATCTTTTGTAAGAAGGTGGAAGGCAAAAGTTGTCAGACATGTCATTTAACATGACAAGAATGAGAGTGTTGCTAATCAGTGGTCACTCTCTCTCTCTCTCTTAATTCATCTAAATTGTCACTCTTAAGTAAGGACAACTGTTATCTCTCTCTCCTGCCTGAAGTTAGCCAACCTACGACATTGCACTGTTTCTCTCTGTATGTCTTAACTGTACAGTAGGTATTTTGAATTGATCTAATTTTACCTGTACCTTTACAAACTGTAAATGCAGTTCTAAAACATAGAGACATAGAGCATTTCAGAACAAAGAGAAAGTGACAGAATAAAAAAGTTTGTAAACGGGGCTGAGAAGACTTTAAAATAGATTGGGGAATGGGGGAGAGTCACACACTATATCTTAAGTCAACCATTTATTTTTAAGGGTAGTGTGTATTGCTAACTTCAACTCCGTCTAATACTGTAATTCATAAATAATATAACTTGACATTTCAAGTAAGGACACCTCTCTCTCTCTCTCTCTCTCTCTCTCTCTCTCTCTCTCTTGTGTTATTCTTTCCAGTCTCCATAATAACTGGATAAATAATTTCACTCTCTAAGTAAGGACAACCCTTGAACCAGGCGATTCTTTTTACCGTGTGTTGGTTCTCTCTCTCTCTCTCTCTTTTTCACACATAGTTAGTGCTCACACATTTTTACAACTTATTAATTCTCTGTACATCTTTACCTGTACAGTAGATAGTTTAAATTGATCTAATTTGACCTGTATCGCCTACTTGTTTAAATGCACTAGTGTTGCAAATATGTCTAAAACATAGAGACATAATAACTAAGAGTTGTATTAGTCAAAATATAAAACATTGTTTGTTCATGAAAAGCATTTCAGAACAAAGAGAAAGAGACAGAATAAAAAAAGTTGCTAAAAGAGGTTGAGATGATTCTAAAATAGATCGATTGGAAGGGAGAGAGAGAGAAATTCTTACAACTCTCAATTTTTATGTAAACCATTTTATTTTCTTTTATGGTAATGGGTTAAGCTAACTTTTAAATGGAAATTACAGTAACTTTAATTCCATTTAAAAGTTAACTTAATAATTTGGGAGCATGGTTACTGCATATTTAGTGTTTAAACTTTAGAAATAAGCATTTATTAGCATTTTTAGAGACCATGCCAAACTTACTCGAAAATTCACCCTGCGCGAGGGGTTCTGGAACCTAACCTCGTGTAAGTTCGAAGTATGACTGTACACTGTACCATGTATACATATATGGTATCCTAGCCGACACTATAAGTACATTATACTCTATACATATATGTTATAGTAATTATTATTGTCAGCTAATTCTGGAGGTTCATGCAGATTGACTTATGGTAATTCAATACAAAGAGAAATTAGATAACAAACAAGGATTAGTTTAGCCTACACTATGGTATATCTTATACATATACGGTAGCCTAGCTTACATTATACTGTACTCTATGTTCACTTAATATCGTATTATACAAACATCAACATAACGAATATGCATCTTTTCCATGGATCTTTTAAAATGTTATGCTTTACTTCACTGTATCCAATATTATTGTATATATTCTTATATTGGTTTTGTATTACAAATTGTGATCATAGCGATCATGTTTTGGTTTGGAAATCGATTATGCGGTAAGTTTATTTCGTCGTATTTAACTCAGTTCAGAGCACTTTTTTTGCTTCTTGTTAGCGTAAATGAATCTCTAGATACTTTATTTATATGAGGCAAGGTTATTTTTCGTTATACAAAGTGTTTTTAAGTCGAAATATAACTTAAATACGACTCGATGTGAAATTAATTTAGTTATTTTTTTTGTTAATAGATAACGTTGACCGTTTCGGGGGACATGTTTGTTTTATGTAAAAAAATCAAAATTCCGTTTGCTATTTTTATTTGATTTCATCATAATGTGAGCTTCACTTATTTATCTTTTATCAGTGTGAAAAGAGCAGTAATGTGAGTTCTTTCATGCCCAGTAGTTTTGATTAAAATACTTTCTAATTTTATTTACAGTCGAGTTCTATCCATGTTGCTGATGCACAATAATTTATAGTCATTAGCAGCTTGAACATTGTTTTCTCAGCTTCAGCTACAACTTGCAGCTTAAATTTAGCAGTACGTAACATCATTTGTAACATAACTACGGTAATTGTATATTACTGTACGGTCGAAATACAAGCAAAACTGCTCTTGTTATCCAAATTGGTTATAAGCAAAACAACAATTTCTCGTTCTGTTGTTTATGGCTGTATGAATTTATGCAAGAGTATATGTTACTAACAATACTTTTATCATTCTCTTTTACTTTTAACTAGAAGATGGGATAAAGAGATAGAGGAAAAGAAGTTGGTCTATTGTAATTTGGTCTCTCTCCCTGCCTGATTGTACATTGCTGCCTGTGCCTGTGCGAAATTTAAAAATATTTTATAAATATTGTCATATCAGTATTAATTGCTTACCCCATTGCAAAACTGAATTATTGCAGGGCGTATTATCGTAACTAGCGCACTACCTGGGTACCCGAGTCTTTTCATAGTTTTATCACAAAAAGTGCGTTTAGTCATGAAAATTATATGAAAATACAGTAATTAGTGAATATTTGTCAGTGAAAAATACCACGAATGGGCAAATTTTCTGCAAATAATGCATATATGTTCCATAGAGAAATCTGCGAATCGTGAAAATGCAAATACGGGAGAGTTTATGGTAACTGAAACTCGGCGATAATAGCACCGTAAACCTCACTTAACGGTGCCAAAATCTCCACTTAACGGTGCTGTTAACCGTAGATTATTGGCGCCGAAATCCCCACTTAATGGCGCTGTTAACCACAGATCGGTGCTGAAATCCGTACTTAACAGTGCCGTTAACTGAAGATCAGTCTGAAAATCTGGTTAATGTCATCGCTAGCCAAGTTTCATAACACCGAAACACCATTAACCGATGCCCCCGGTAAGCAGGGACTGCTTGTACTGTAATCAGTTCCTCTCATGAATTGAGGGAGATCCCCACACTTTGTGTATGTCGTGCCATAGGCATGAATGCAATCAGTCAAGTCCTTGTTTGGAGTGTCAGGTCTGGCCTTCTGAACAGTGGGTCAAGTTTTCCAGGAAGATGATGATTGAAATACTTTGCTGGTTGTTACTCCTAAGGGAGTGGTTTCCCCTTTGCTGACTCTTGCTGCTTCGTCAGTGGAGAGCCACTGGAGGGAAAAAGATGCCCAGTCAAATTCCTCTCTGGCAGTATCGCTTTGCTTGGAGGAGGAGTTACCTTCGGAAGGACTCTCCTTCTCGGGGCGGGGAGAGACTGTCTCCCCTAACCTAACTTTTGTTGCAGGTGCTGTGGAGCCCAAGGTACTTAGGGAGTTTTGGCTCTCCCTGGGTCTCTTGGGAGAGCCAAGTATGTCTGTTTTAACTGATCGCTTGAAGGCTACAAGGCTTTCCAGTTACTGCTGCTTCCTTAACCATAACAACCTCTATGGTTATGGTATCCACCGGCTCGAGGGCGACCACTACAGCTGTAATATTGCTGCATATCCCTTCGATGATGTGCCCTCAGGTGTTGCCTTCAACATCATTGCTTGGTGACATCATCCTCCGCACTCTGCTCTCTAAAACCAACATCAGCAAGGAGTCGAAGAAGAGAAGAAAATCGTCGTCATCGTCTTCATCAGCATCGTCGTCATCGTCTTCATCATCGAATGCTGTCGCCTCCTCCACTTCTTCCAAAGCTAGCAAAAGTTAGCAGGCAATGGAAGAAAAAGGCTGCCTCGCTTGCCTGCAAGAAGTCTTGTAGAGCTTCTAGCGGTCAACCTTCTCCCACAGAGAGGGCTGCCAGGTCTCTCACTAGCAGTTCCTTGAATTCTGCTGCTCCCGTTGCTAAGTGCATGGGAGCAACTGCTGCCCAGGATCCTCTGAACCCCCGGCACACTGGTACCGGCCCCAGTAGCTCGCCTGCCCAGACCAGTAAGGGCCCCTGGTCTGTGGACCTGGGGCTGGCTGCCAGCACGGCCCAGAGAGAGAAGGTGAGCCAAGAGCATGCAGGCACTCTCTCACCCCCCTCCCACTCTTCTGAGAGAGTGATCCAGGGGTCCTGGGAAGGTGGCCCAGCTTGTCTGACCCGGTCACCTGGACAAGGCAAGAGAAACTCCCCCATTCAGTCTTCTTGAGCTGTTGAAGCTATGGTTCTTAGAAGACTGGAGCACGCTTGCTGGACAGCCCCTTCTCACATTCGCGTGAGTAGGACTGCTCTCCCCAACCTGTGTGGACGTCATCACCGCAGGTTGGTGACTGCCCACAGCCTTACTCACCTGCCAGGACTTTGGCGTCCGGCAGGCTGGCCAAGGGTGCTTGTGACCCCTTTCCTATTCCCTCCACCTCCTTGGGGTTTTCTTGGAGCTGGGAGCCAGCCTCAGGACTCTGACACCCCCAAGTTACAGAGGCAGAAACATTCTGGGGTCCCGCAGCATAGAGGCAGACAAGTTCACTCACCAGGTCAGGTGATAGGGACTGAGTGGTCCCTACACGAAGACATAGCGGAGAAGTTATTCAATCTTTTGGGGCTTTTCAATGATAGACCTGTTTGCAACCTGCTGCAACAGAAAGTCACTGGTGCTTTGCTCAATCATACTGGACCCATGGGCGGTGATGGAAGACGCTTTCCAGTAGCCTTGGGAAAACCTGAAGGCTTATGCCTTCCCTCCATTCTGTCTGATTCGTTGGGTGATCAACAGGATCATTATCACCCCGAATCTCAGGATGACCATGGTGGCCCCCAAGTGGCCACATGCCAAGTGGTATCTGGACCTGCTACTCTGCGTTACAAGGTACCAAGAAAGATTTCCCCATGGTGCAGCCTGCTGTGCCAACCACACATAGGGAGGCATCACCAGGCGGTGGGAGGGCTGGAGACTATCCAGCATCTCCTGCAAGTGAGACTTTTCTCTCTGCACAGTGAAGGAGATGTCTGGATACCCTCAGAAGTCCTCACTGGCTATGTGCTGAGATATGGGCTATCTTTTGTAGTTGATGTTGTTGACAGGCTATCTCTCCGGTCAGAGCTACTCTTCAGCAGGGAGAGGATTTTCTCGCCTATCTTTGCTGGGAGGAGCTTCTCTCAGTTGTTGCCACCAAGGGATATAGAGTTGCCCTTGGCCTGGTCCTTTAGTTGAAGGGGGTAGATCTCTCATCATCGTGGGAAATCCCTATGCTTTTGAGAAGCTTTGAACAGTCTTGCTCACTCAGGGAACTCAGGCCCCCTGAGTGTGATGTGACTCTTGTTTTGAAGAGCCTGACTCGTGCCCCGTGCGAGCTATTACAAGAGGTATCATCCAGGGATCTGCCTTTAAGAATGTTTTCTTGCTTGCCCTGGCTTTGGCGAAGAGAGTAGAGTAGGTGAGCTTCATGGGTGTTCCTTCGATGGGTAAGTCTCATATGTAAAGACGTAAGGATTTATCAGTAGGAACAAATAGCAAATTTTTAAAGTAATTTGTATTTTTCCTAGCATACAAACCTGAAGGCCTTTATATTTACTGCCCACCTCAGTCACCCCACATTTTACTACCTGGCCTGAATGGCAGCCTTTAAGAATGTTTTCTTGCTTGCCCTGGCTTTGGCGAAGAGAGTAGAGTAGGTGAGCTTCATGGGTTTTCCTTCGATGGGTAAGTCTCATATATAAAGACGAAGGATTATATTTGTGTAGGAACAAATAGCAAATTTTTAAAGTAATTTGTATTTTTCCTAGCATACAAACCTGAAGGCCTTTATATTTACTGCCCACCTCAGCCACCCCACATTTTACTACCTGGCCTGAATGGCAAAGTAGAATGCAGACCGACAGGTGGGCTGGGCTCCAACCCTCCCACCCCCACCCCCACCCCACCCCCCACCCCACCATTTGTAGGTAGCAACCTTGCCTGAAAAGCTAATGCCTGTTCCAGCTCACATCTGCAAGCTAGATCCTATGTAAAGACCTTCAGGTTTGCATGTTAGGAAAAATACAAATTACTACTTAAAAATTTGTTATATTGTACTTAATCACACAATATAATGTTACACATTTTTTAAGTCTGTATGTGCAAGTGTTACAAAGTCTTATGAGGCCCCCCTTTAAGCTTCTCTTGAGTTCCTCAGACAGAGGGTTTCTTTTGTCTTTAGTAAAATGGTTAAGGGAGTTACATGGCATCTTACTGAGCACTCTGGAGGGTGGGGTTCTCTCTCCTCTGTCCCTGAATTTGTTGCAAGAAACTCAGAACATGTCAGTTCCAGACAATAGATTTGAAAGTTTTACAATCCCCTCCCTCTGAGACTTCATTGGAGGTGACCTGAATTAGATGCTACTGTGCCCAGTCTGCACAATAAATTCTTATCTGAAAAGAACCCATTAGTACTGATAGGCATAAGGAGGAGGTATCTAGGGACACCCCCTCTTTCTTGGCCCTGTGAGGTCATCAAGCAGGCCTATGACTCCTCGCCAGAGGGGACCAACCTCTCTTCTCAATTGAGAGCACACAAAGTGTCCTCTCATTTCTGGATTCTCTGGCTCAGGGCCCTACTGCTCTAGTTGACTATTTCACCAGACTGGTTATAGGAGTCATGACATTCCCTGCTTGCATGCAGCCCCGAGCATGACATTTCTGTGTGGAATCCACCATCAGACACTAGCAGAAACTAACCCCCTCCTAAGGGGTAAGTTTCCTTATATAAAAGGCAATAGTTGTATCCAGGTAGGAACAAATAACAAATTTTTAAAAGTAATGTATTTTTCCTAGGAATACAAACCGTAGCCTTATTTTGTCCCTGCAGTCAAAGGAAAAAGTGAGTGGCAAGATTGGGCGAGGGAAGATTGGGCAACTAAGAGATTTCCCCTTTCAATCCATCTCCATGAGTTTATTACCTTGTTCCAAAAATTCATTGACTTCCAGCTTGCACTGAAGGATACTTCTAATAAAAAAAGGCTGTGGTTTGTATACCCAGAAAAAATTACTTTTAAAAGATTTGTAATGCTTCTTGTGAACTTAAGTTTGGGTTAAGTTTCTACATTTAAGAAAACGGTTAATATGAAATAATTATATAATCTTCATACTTTTGTTTTTTGTTTATGGAATCATCAACACTTTTATAATCTTATGTAGAATGCATCAAAGGTTGTTTTCAGTCGACAATAGAAATAAAAGGTAATACAGTTGAGGAAACTAATCTTCATATATATATATATATATTGTCACGATGCGTATCAAGTACCTGGTTACTACACAACTAATATCAAGATTCAAAAATATACCTCACTTCAGCCAGATACCTGAACTCTCATAACATTAATTATTACGACTGAGTACTCTAAAGGTAACAGTGATCCCTTTAAGAAAACTTATTTATCACTTGAAAAAAATCAAAATTAAGTCTATCAGAATATGTGTGTGAGGTATCAAAAATTAAACTAGAAATCTTCTAGAGTAAAAGGGCATCATCCTCATCATCCAGGTGCCATATCCCCAAGGACGTCGGCAATCATGGCTCGCCACTCCTCTCTATTTCCTGCTCTCTGCAGCAACTGAGCTGCAGACATTCTTCCTCCCAGTCATTCTCACCAATCCATCCATATATTTTTGTCTAGGTCTTCCTCTTGGCCGACTTCATTGATTTTACCAGTGAGAGAGAGATGTTCTAGTTCTTGTCTTCTCACTATGTGACCCACAAACGCATTTGTCTACCTCACTGAAGCCAAGTTCTCTCTCAATGCCTACTCTCTCTAATATCTGCTCATTAGTTTTCCTTTCTGTCCATGATATTTTCAGCATCCTTCTCCAAACCACATTTCTGCAGCCTGTAACCTCTCCTCATCTGCCTTCCTCAAGGTCCAAGTTTCACAGCCACAACAATACAGACCAAACAAAACATTTCACAAATCTTCTCCTAAGATTCATCGATATTTTTGAGTTGGTGACTAATTTCTTTATTTTACCAAATGCATCTTTTGCCATGGATATTCTCTTCCTGATCTCTTTTTCGCATTTTCCATCACTTGTAACAGGGCATCACTCCATCAAAAAACTCTAACTGTTTCCCTGGTCTTAATTCACTTTAGCAAAACTAAAAGAACAAAACATGTTTATCACTTTGCCTTATGCACACACAATCAATCCTATTCACTGATGGTCAATAAATGAAACACTGTTTTTCTAAAAATGTTAAATACAAAAATTTATTTTCAGATTCAAAGTTTATAATTAAAATTCACAATTATTTAGAATTCACAATCTGAAAAATTTACTATTAGTTGAAAATAACACAAAACTCAATGAATTCTTGAATTAAATTATGAAACAAATCTAATTCACAAAAAATTTTATCAAGAATTTAAATTAATTGCTAAAATTTAAACTATCAAGAATTACTCAAGATTTAAAAGAAAATCTCAATAAATGAAATCAAGTATGCAATGTTAAATTAAGTATGCAATGTTAAATTAAGTATGCAATGTTAAATTACCAAGAAATATTTACAATGCTATGTAAATAAATGTTACATCACAAACATAAAAAAATGTGAAAATATAAAAAAATTGTAAATAGAAAACACACAAAAATACACATAAGATTTATCAGTAATGATTTCACTTGTTCAAATTTCCTAACTTATCATACCACAACTTCCTAACTTATCATACCATGGTATTATAAGTAAAATTCTTACCTTACACAAACTTGTGAAACCTCTGTAAATCACTCTGCTGCAGCTATCACACAATACAGGCAGTCGGTTTCTGACGGTTCCGCCAACGTTCGAGGGATTCTGGCGACGCTTTTCAAATATATTCATCAGAAATTATTTCCCGGCTTCTGACGCATGTTCCAAGTTACGACGCAGCGTCATCGAAAATCTGACGGAAGAAATTTGGCCCCAAAACGGCAGAACAATCATAATTTGAAGGTATTTTGATGTAAAACTCAATAATAAATGCAGTTTAAGTAGTTTTCAATGCACCCAGAGCATTAAAAGTAAGGTTTTTCTTTGTGATTTTTTGACGATTTTCGACGATTTTCGGGTTACGACGATTTTCGGGTTACAGCGGTAAGAACGGAATCGTCAAACCGGGACCGTTACACTTTTTTACCAGGCGCCGTTTAACTAAATAGCTTTGCTAAATTCAGATCTCAAAAGTTAATGTTAATATGTGACCACAAAATACTACGTTAAAAGTAATCTCTTTCTAAGAACGAGAGAGAGAGAGAGGGTACCAATTCAACTGGTCTCAGAAATCAGAATCAAATAGATTTTAGGATTCCAGTAATACGTGAAACAATTACATGATGTCATTAAAGCACTTTGGGTGCGAGATACAAAAGGGAAGTTCTAGAAGCAGGGAGGTGACGTCATTAAAGCGTTTTGGGTGCGAGATACAATGGAGAGAAGCTTCTAGAAGGAAAGTTACGTCATCCCAGCAAAACGTTTTGAACGCATCTTACAAAACATGACGTAATTGATCAGGACACGTATTCTTTCTCTCAAAGTGGCGAACGTGACTCAAACAACGCATGTAACAACATGAAATCACTCGTCTTGAGCCCGTATGGGACGAATCGGCGTTTGTTTTCGCAAGCTGTCATCATTAACCCCAAAACAAAGCGCTCGCTCTTATCTCAACTGATGACAACTGAAATGAAACAAGCCTTGGTGGACACACACACGTGTTCACATACTACGCTTTTATCAAGAAAGATATTCGTTCTAAATTACGTTACTATTAAAATTGTATTATCAATTCTAAATTATGCTATCAAGTTACTTAATCAAGTTCTTTTGAGATCTGATGCCAAACTAAATATGACACTTCAATAATCATTATCATTAAACATAACACATGAAAAAAGTAAATATGTCAAAATTATAGGAGGATATACGTATTACAAGGCAATATCATGAAATTATATATATATATATATATATATATATATATATATATATATATATATTATATATTTTATATATATATATACATACTGTATATATTTTTTTTTATATTAGCTATCTCGTAGGGTTGACCGTAACGTCATGCATTTGTACATTCTTGGGGAGTCAGATCTTTCTGTTGTACTTGACATAGTGGAGTACTAAAATTTGATGTGAACTAAGCCAGTATTGATATGAGCATTTTTTTTTTTTTTTTTTTAGATTACACTAATTTATGCTGCATGTAGAAAAATTAAACTGTTCAGATACAGTTTCATAGTACCATGGTCTGATATTTAATTTTAATTGTGATTTTGCAGATTGAGCTTTTAGAGGAACAGCTTTCAAAATACAAAGCAGATGCATCTCAGCTTAAAACAGAGCTAGATGCTGTCAAGAAGGATTTTGAAGGTAAGCATGGTGGAGAACAATTCCATTACAATTTCCTTTTTATTGTTTCTCATTTTCTTTATTCTGTGGGGTTGGTTCATAGGCTGTGTTGAGAAATTGAAGCTGTACAGTGTAACCACATAAACTGGTTCACTTTCAGCAAATACCCCTTATGAAATAACTAAAAAAGTGTTCCAGTTAAAGGAATGAGCAGTTTTTATCATACTGAGCGACAGAGAAGAAAGATTTTATGGTTGTATGGTAGGAGTATGTATAGCCTAAAATAATGAGAGGCTTTGGAATATTTGATTACCTAAAGGATTGTTTCATGAGCAGGTAAATTGAGCTGAAAGTAAGATGGAATGGGTGTACTGTAATGGTCACCAATTACATGTTTAAGAGAAACACTTGTATGGTGATGTATTTGTCAAGAGCGTGGATAATATCAATGTCTTACAGTAGGAAATCTTCATGAATACATCTTTCAGTAAATTCTCAAAGATCATGATTATAGTGACTCTGGCAGTTCTTTTTAAAGGGCTTTTATATAATACGTGAGAGTTGTAATATTTCAAGAGCTATTAAGAGAGTATTCCATAAATTTTGGTTTCTCATGTTTTGCAAAAGGCTGTGTTGCTAGCCATATGACTGATAGATCAGTGAGAGTAGTCTGTGAAATATTTAGTGTTAACAGCCATGAGATTTTTTGTGAATGTGTCTCAGGTGGCTGTTTTCGTATAAGTAACTTACCAAGTAATTACATAGCTATAGTTTCAACTTATGTGGCAGCTTAGATTTTAAAAATTGCGGTAGCACTTCAATAGTTAAGTGTAGGTGACAAGCTTTGCCCACTAACGGGAGTATTGGAAATGACTTAACAAAAAACATCATTCTGTGTCTGCCGGCTCTCGAGTGGCATCGGGGGTTTACTGCAGCTTTTGTTTACGTATTTTTGGTTGTATGGCTGGATTTCAGTGAAGTATTATAGCTTATTTTGAGTAGCCATCAAACTTTGATTTCTTTCAGGATCGGTTTTCCAGTTTTTGTTGTTATTCTTTCTGATTCAAGTTCATCTAGTTTTTGCTGCTGTAATGAAGGTTGCAAAACAGATTGATCAATCTTCATATGACCCTTGTAGTAAGGAGGCATATAATTTGCAGTAAGTGTAGGGTGCAATAATGTAGTAAGGAGGAACTGGTGCTGAATGTAGGGATTGCCCCAGCACCTGGCACCAGTTCCTGAGTGCCCAGCTCCCGCTCTCAAGCACCAGGCACCAAGTAACCTTAAGTGGAAGGTACTTAATCTCACCTAGAGAAGTTAATGATAGGAAGAAGAATGCGGCCTCTAGCCCCGAGAAACGTGCTTCTCTTAGGTCAGCCTAGGTTAGAAGATAATCCTGCTCTTCCTTCTTCCCTCCTTCCCACTTTTCCTCCTGCTACTAGCTCTCCTACTTTTAATCCACCCACTCCAGTGTCTGGCTCCCTTGCTTCCGACCCTTGCAGTTGCCAGTCTCAAGTCTAGGTTTAACAAGAATTTAACTGAGTAGTGTATACAGTGAAGCGGAGGAGGTGGCTATTCGTCCTGTCGGTTCTCCTAGACCAAGATCACTGTCATACTCCCCTAAACCTGTGAGAAGACGTACCGAAAGTCCAATGGAGGCTGAGGGGGTTGACCCACAGGTAGTTGCCCCCTCAGTCGAACCTGTTGCATGTTCCCAGGTTTCAGCAGACAGCCACTGGAAAGGCGTCTTGACAGGAGAAAGAGTTATGCAAGTGGAGGAGGTGGCTACTTGTCCTGCCAGTTCTCCTAGACAAAGGTCCCTGTCATACTCCCCTAAACCTGGGAGAAAACATATCGAAGGTTCAAGGGAGGCCGGTGTGGTTTGCCCACAGGTAGTCACTTCCTCAGCCGAGCCTGTTGATCGCTCCCAGGCTTCGACAGACAGCCATTGGAAGGGCATCTCTGTGGATATGCATCAGTTGTTGTCTGACTCTCAAGACTCCAGCCTTGACTTGGAAGTGCTACAAGCACTTTCTAGATTCGTCTTGCCCACTGAAGAGGCATACAGGCAATGCTGGCCGCTCTTCTCTGATTCCCAGTCAGCAGTTTAAGGAGCTGAGTGCAGTCCACAACCTCCCTGCAGCACATGGGACAGTCTGGAGTATTCCTCTCCTGAGCCTACTTCTGTTGGACACCAGTATTTGGCTCCCCAGCGCCCAGCAATCTATGTCAGGTGCCCTTTGTCTTCATTCAAGTGCCCATCTCTTCATGAGCACCTGATGCCAGCTCCTGAGCGTCTGCCACCAGTTTCTGAGCACCCGGTGCCAGCTCCCGAGTGCCAGTCTCGCCTATCTCGACCTTCCTGATGAGGAGTCGTCCAGATGACAGACCTAGGCTCCCCATAATGGTGCTTTCCTAGTCTTCTAGGAAGGCACTCAAGGTGATTGAAGTTTGGTTTTCTGCTAAGAGGGAGCAAGGTAAGGCTCCCTTTGTCTTTCCTCCCTTGCACTTAATCCGTAGTTTACTTTCCTACGCCACCAACGAAGCTCCTTCTTCCCAACACTGTGTTTTTTTCGTCGGTGAAAATTGTTTGTTCGTCAATGAAAATTTTTTTTTTTTTTTTCAGCGAAATTTGTTTTTTCGTCGGCAGAACCTGACCTCTTTGAGTTGCTTGAAGCTTTCAGTTTCTTGGACTGATTGGTGAGAACATTAAAGCTGGCAGTGATTTAGTTGGAGACTTTGCCTTGGACTGGCTAGGAGTCCTTTCTCGTGCAGACAAGACCATCAGGGATAGCTCTTTTGAACTTATTGCTCTTTTCTCTTTGGGGGTTTGGAAGAAAAGAGATTTATGGTGTTCCCTTTCCACTAAAGGAGTCACTCAGGCCCAGAAATCAGACCTCCAGTGGAAGTCGACTTCTGGTGCATTCTTCCAAACGCCCAAGGATTCGTCCGCTTTTGTTCCTAAGACAGTCTCTCCTCTCCAGCTACTTTCATGGGAGTAAGCCCAAGCCCAAGTCCAGTCTAGGACCCGCTACAGTGTCTTGCTTCTTGGCCAGAACTATCAAGAGGAGCTCAAGTCTTTGCCCAAGAAATGAGGAAGAAGTCCTCCATACACAATTGGGAGCCAGTCTTCTCGAGTTTTGGGAGAAGTGGAGTATCAGAGGGACAGAACAGTGGATTGTCAAAGATCTGAAGGAGGACTACTCCATTCTGTTCATGGAGAGCCTCCCTTTAGTCCCTTCTCCCATCATTTTGATGGCCTACTCAAGAGGCTAGGAAAAACATTCGTCCCTTTTGGAGGAGGTCTCCTCTTTCCTTCAAAAGAGAGTCATAGAAGAAGTCAAGGACATCAACTCAGAGGGCTTCTACTTTTACTACCTTGGTTTGTTGTCCCCAGATCATTGGGGTTTGGAAACCAGTCCTCAGTATAAGCACCCTCAATCTCTCTGTTTGGAAGACGAAGTTCAAGATGGAGATGACCCAGCCATTCCTTTCATCCATTCACCAGGGTGATTGGATGATAACCTTGGATATGCAGACACATACTTCCACTTCCCCATCCATCCAGACTACAGGAAATATCTAAGGCTTGTCTTCCAGGACACTGTCTCAGGTGCCTCACATCAGCATCTAAATGCCTGTCTCTTCTTGGAGCGCCCGGCGCCAGCTAAAATCTTCCAGTTTTGGGCTCTTTGCTTTGGCGTCTCTACCCTCAAGTGTCCACTCAGGTCCTCGCTCTGCTAACAGTGACTTCTTTTTATAGGCATAAACGTCAGTCTATATCTGGATGACTTGCTCTTCAATCCCCTTTGAGGGAAAAGTGCATGAAAGACTTGAACATCTCTCTCAGGATCTGAGAATTATCACCTACCTTCAGAAGTCCCAGTTAGCCCTGTCGCAAGATTTCCTCTGTGTGAAGATGAGTCTCAACTCTTAGACTTTTTGGGGTTTTCTGTCTGCCAAGAGAATTGCCAGCTGCCTTCAGATGGTCCACAAGTTTCTAGCCCTTTCATCTTGATCTGCCCATCAGAGGATGAGCCTACTGGGGATTCTCAGACCCTAGACCTAGACCTCTGTTCAGACTCCTCAGTTCTAGGTTGGGGAGTCCTCTTGAGTAATCAGGAAGTTTCTGGGACATGGTCACTGGAAGAACAAAACCTTCACATCAACTTCAGAGAGCTGAAAGCATTCGCTTAGGGCTTCACTGACCCTAGTTCACATCAAGACTGTGGTAGTCCATTCATCCAATACCACAGCCCTAATGTACAGTCACTCAAAAATGTTTTGCAACATGTTCCAGAAGTTTTCGTTCACCTAACAGTAATTTTGTTCTTTTGATATTTACAATGAAATGAATTTTCTTATTCGATTTTAGTTATTAATCACGGTTAACAATATAAAAAGAATGGTGAGTGAAAAATTCATATTACGAAAAATGACAGAAACATTTTGAAAATTTCACTTCAGATGATTGGGCAAAAGAGTCAAAGAAGAAAACTAGGTTCGAATCCAGATAAAAGCTTATTGACTAATAAAATAATATTGAATAACCATCAATGAAATTATATATAAATAAAGAGAAAGAATTCAACCATTATCGCTATCAAAAACAAAAGAAAAAAAATCTCCATAACGTCGTATGTTGTCGTGTGACTCCACATTCAGGCAGGAAAAGTTTAAACTGTCTCACTTACCCGATAAGATGGGCAACAGACTGGGTCACACCACAATCATTAGCTTGCATAAGACTAATGTTTCTATAAATGAATATTGCTCAACAGCTTAAGCGTAAATAAAACAACCATGTATAGAGGATACAACAACAGAGAGAACGAGAAACATGGATAAATTCATTGTAAAAACTGGAGGACAAACTATTGTTGCACACTGTTAAAGATCATCGGATGATCATTTATGAGCTCCACCTAATTCTCCCCTGACAACCCGATGTTGCTATAAAGAGAGAACATTACGCTCCCCTTCAAGTTGCTGCTCAAACCATCCGTGAAGGAGGCTGCAGAGACCAAGATATTATTTCATCATACTCCTGCCAAGAAACACTTCATATCAGCTTAAACACAAAGAATAGAGGCTAGGGTTTGCGTTATAATAATTATAATCCAGTGGCCATTGATTTCTATAACAGTCATTTTTTTGCGATGAGGAGGAGCATATCTCCACTGTTGAGCATGGTAGTCTTCTTCACTGCTGGCATTTAGTATTAACTAAATTAATGTTGAACTTCCTCTTCAATTTTAATTCTTTAGAAACTTAGATAATAAGAAATACAAAAATAGGCATTATATATTCAGTTAACTTCATAAGAGGCATCAAAATGATAGGCCTAAGTAGCAATGAAAGAAATGAGAAATTACACATAACTACATTATATATATATATATATAGTTATATATATATATATATATATATATATATATATATATATATATATATATATATACTCTATATATATATATATATATATATATATATATATATATATATATATATATATATATATATATATATATATATATATATATATATATATATATATATATGTATGTATGTATGTGTGCGATTATATTCTATGTAATACAAAAATAGACGTGAAATCTGTTGGTAGTTCAGTATATTTTATATTAGTTTCAACTAGTTCACAATATACATAGGATTAGTCATTCAAAAAATTTAATTAATAATAATGTGAAACAAATCTTTACAAAAAGTCGTATTTGTTGATGTTAATAAGACTAAAGTTCAACTTGCTAACAGTTGTGGCCTATGTCTACAAAAGTTCACACATATGAAGGAGATAATAAACAACGATAGTGATGGCAGTTGGAGATGAAAATATTAAAACATAAGAGCAGCGATGACCTCTGAAGTATTATAGTAACATCCTTTAATTGGCAAACATGACAACAGTAAGCAGTATCAGAAAAGCCCTGTTTAAGTGAAACTGCGTAATTTCTCGGACCCACAGCTAGTGTTCAGTTGTTTCTGCGCTTTACAACTGAGTTGCCAAATAGCGCCAGATGTCGCGCTATTATAAGTTAAAAAGTTGTCCGAAAAGTTTTGAAGTAGTTGCTAAAATCCTTTTTGAGTGATTGTACATACAGAAGAAGTGCACTCACTCTACTGGGTCTCTCTCGCCATGTGACAGCTAGAGACCTTTCTATCAGGACAGATCCAAATCAAGTGAGTCCAGTAACTCGATTTATTCATGGCAAACTAAATATTCTGGCAGACGAACTGAGCTGTCGAAAGCAGGTCATTCCCATTATAACTGTTTGCTGCCCTCAAGGGAATCCACCGCTTCCTCATAATTTTTGTCCCAAACCCCTAGGATGGGCAACAGACGCCATTGTGCAAGATTGGTCCTACTTGGACCTCTACACTTTTCCACCCTTCGGCATGGTCAGGGAAGTGCTGAACAAGTCTTGGCCTCATTGCAATGTTATAATGACTCTCATAGCCCTGTTCTGGCCCATGAAAGAATGGTTCCAGGAACTGCTACAGTTATAGGTGGACTTTCCGAGACTCCTTCCCCAAAAACTGTGTCTGCTCAGACAACCTCACTTTAAGAGACACCAAAGGGTTGTCTGATCTTGCCCTGACATGCTTCAGACTGTCCAGAAGCTTGTCAGAGCATAAGGGTTTTCAGGACGCACTGCAGAGGCTGTTGCAAGATGCAGCCGCTGATTTCCTAGACACATCTTCCAGGCTAAGGGCCGCTTTTCTGTAGCTGGTGTCTCAGACTCAATGTCTCTTCTTCTGAGACATCAGTGACCCAAATTGCAGATTTCCTTCTTTATCTGAGGAGATCTAGGAATCTCTTGTCCTCCACCATTAAGGGATGTTGAGCTGTGTTTAGCTTAGTATTTAAACACGGGTCCTGAATCTTTCAATCCCAGATCTTAACGACCTTGTCAAGTCCTTTGATACATCTAAGCAAGAAGGGAAGATCCGGTCTCATGGAACCTGGACATAGTGTTGAAGTGGCTGACAGGTCCCTCTTTTGAACCCCTTAGTTCCTCTTCTTGGAGGAACCTTACTCGGAAGACTCTCTTCCTCGTGGCTTTGGCTACTGTTAACATATTAGTGAGTTCCACACCACTGATAAAGGGTAGGTTTCTTCACAAGGAGACGCAGTTTGCTACTTTTTATCCTAGAACGAGGATACTTCCAAGCTCTGGCCCCGTTTTTCCTCCATTAAGACTTTAATGGATACCTTGGCTCTGAAGAAGAAGAGAGAGTTCTTTGTCCTGCTAGGGTTTTAAGTTATTACCTGAGCAGGACTGAGATCAAAGTACCATCCAGTAACCTCTGGTGGTGTGTCAAGAACTTGGCGTGCCCTCTGAGTAACAACGCATTGTCCATCTTTGTCAAAGACGTAATTTCTGAGGTGCACTCTCAGATTCAGGAGGACATTTTGCCTACTTTTATAGTGAAAGCTCATGATGTCAGGACAGTCGCTACCTTATTAGCTTTCAGGCACATATGTCCCTCACTTCCATTCTGCAGTCGGCCTACTGGAAGTGCGAACAGATCTTCATGTCTCACTATGTGAAAGAAGTTGAAAAGTGTTTGAAAATTGCCGTACCTTGGGGCCATTTTCAGTGGCTAGCATGGTATTGGGGGAGGAAGAATAGGAATCTCTTTTTCTCCTACTGTCTCTCTGCCTTGAAGAAGGGTGTCGAATTTTTGGGAGCCATGGGGTACAATGCACCTGGAGTATCCACCAGTCTCAGTGGATGGGTTGTGGTGTTTTCAGTGGAGGTGAAAGTGTTGTCTGGTTGTTTTTTATATTGGTACTGAGCCCAGGGCAAGGGCACTTATAGATGCTTTGCTAGCCATCGGTCCTATCCTTCGCTGCAAAGCTCCCAGTTATGTAGAGACATCCCATGGCTTTACCGCCACGCCACTACATGTTAAAATGAGCACCAACCAGAGGCATTATTCACTTGCAGTAGCTCTCTTACCATGTAAGGAAATGACAAGCATTGTTTCAATGCCAGCAGTTTCACTATTTCAAAATCATTACCACGCCTTAATGTTTTCCAGTAGAATATGTCCATGTATCCCACCCCCCATTCAGTGTGGGATTCAGCTGTGTAATTACTTGGTAAGTTACTTGTGTGAAAATGATATTTTCATAATAAAATTAAGTTTCATATATACTTACCAAGTAATTACAGAAGCGGAGCCCACCCTCCTCCCCTCTCTTGGACATAAGGGCATAAACAAAATGAGGGTTTTCTACTAATTAGTTTCCAGTACTCCCATTAGTAGATGGGGCTTGTTGCCTACACTAAATTATTGAAGTGCTACCGCGATTTTTTAAATTTAAACTGCCACAGAAGTTGAAACTATAGCTATGTAATTACCTGGTAAGTATATATGAAACTTAATTTTATTATGAAAATATAATTTTTTAGCCATTTTGTGTCCAGTAGCAGTTAGATGCATTCATTTTACTTTGTGGCTGAAAAGCCTTTCAGAGATCATATTATAAATTAGGAAGTTGCTGAGAGATGTGGTGTAAAGAAGCTGAAAAATTGACTGTGGCTTGAAAGAGTTCAGTAAGCTCACGCTATTTGCAAGGGCCTTCTAGTAGCATGTTCAGTACAGTATATTAACCCTTTAACGCCAAAGCCCTATTTACAAAAACGTCTCCCGTATGCGAAGGCGTTCGGTGAGTTAGTGACGGAAAAAAAGTTTTTTTAAAAAATCACAGCAACTTAGTTTTTAAGATTAAGAGTTCATTTTTGGCTCATTTTTTTGTCATTGCCTGAAGTTTAGTATGCAGCCATCAGAAATAAAAAAATATCATTATCATATATAAATATTGAATATATGACAGCAAAAAAACCCTGTATATAATTGTATACAAATCGCGCTAATAACAAACGGTTAGCTAATGAGTTATTTTTTTCGTTGTATTGTACACTAAATTGCGATGATTTTGGTAAATAACAAATTTTAAAAACGATCAAGCAACACAGAGAAAATATTATGTAAAATGATGCATGAATTAGTGAACGCTGCGGATAAAAAAATGTTTTTTCAAAAATTCACCATAAATCGAAATATTGTGCACAGAGACTTCGTTTGTTGAAAAATGAAGCTAATTGATTGAATATTACTAGACTGTGTGTTTTAGCTTACATTGTAGTTTTCACCATTTCCCCGGGTCGAAAGTTAAGTTGACGAAAGTCTAATTTTTTCTATTTATAAGTGATTTATATGGAAATATTTCAAAACTGATAAAAAAGCTATAACCATGAGTTATTTTGTTGTATTATACATGAAATTGCGCATTTTTCATATATAAACTTTATGTAACAACTAATATAAATAGCGGTGCAAATACGATAAAAGGCGAAAGAATTTGAGATCTTCGGCCGTAGTTACCAGTCAGACATAAGGAAAATGTTTTTAAAATTCACCATAAATCGAAATATTGTGCTAGAGATTCCAATTTTTGCAAAATGAATTTCAAATGATTGAATATTACTAGAATGTAAGAGTTTTGCTACAATTGCGTTTTTGACCATTTGATTAGAGTTAAGGATTGACTAAGGTTGAAATTTTTGGCAGTTATCGCGATTTATGTGAAAATATTTCAAAAGTGATAAAAGCACAACCATGAATTATTTTCTGTTGTATTCTACATGAAATTGCACATTTTCATGTATGTTTATGTAACAACTAATGTAAACTACTATGCAAAACTACGACAACATCTGAAAGAATTTCTGAGATGTTCGGGCTGCCTAGTTTCGCTGTTCTAGAGGAGCGTAAGGAAAAAATTTTTTCAGAAATTCACCATAAATCGAAATATTGTGCTAGAGACTTCCAGTTTGTTGCAAAATGAAGGTACATGATTGAATATTACTAGAATGTAAGAGTTTAGCTTATAATTGCGTTTTTGACCATTTGGTCGAAAGTTAAAGCGACATGAAGTTGAATTTTGGCAGTTATCGCGATTTATATGAAAAATATTTCAAAACTGATAAAAGCTACAACCATGAGTTATTTTCTGTTTTGTATTCTACATGAAATGGCGCACATTTCCATATATAAAACTCTTATGTAAATCTAATATAAAACAGTGCAAACATTACTTAATAACGTGATGAAAAAATTTCTGGGCGGACGAAGGAAAAGCTTTTTTTCAGAAATTCACCATAAATCGAAATATTGTGCTAGAGACTTCCAATTGTTGCAAAATGAAGGTAAATGATAGAATATTACTAGAATGTAAGAGTTTTAGCTTAAAATTGCGTTTTACCATTTGGTCGAGTCAAAAGTTGACGAAGAAGGTTGAAATTTTGGCAGTTATAAGTGATTTATATGAAAATATTTCCAAACTGATAAAAGCTACAACCATGAGTTGTATTTTGCTGTATTGTACATGAAATTGCACATTTTCATATATAAAACTTTTATGCAACGGCTAATATAGAGCAGTGCAAAAATTACGACAAAATGAAAGAATTTATGGGTATTTTGGCTGAGTTACCGCCCGATGCGTAAGAAAAAGTTTTTCAAAATTCACCATAAATCGAAATATTGTGCTAGAGACTTCCAATTTGTTGCAAAATGAAGGTACATGATTGAATATTACTAGAATGTAAGAGTTTTTAGCTTACAATTGCGTTTTTTGACCATTTCGGTCTAGTCAAAGTTGACGAAGGTTGAAATTTTTTTGTAGTCGGCGTGCAGTAACGTTTCTCGGCACCGCAACAACAATTTTAGTCGTGCGTGTAATACGTCCAATAGGCGTTTAAGGGTTAACTAGTTCATATTCTTATGTGCCGTTTTGATAATATGTTGAGTACATTTAGATTGTCTGAAAATCTCAGTACTTCAGTTGCATACAAACTATTGTTATACAGTTATTTTCCCCTTCAGACTTTACAGATATGATCTAAGATACATAGATAAATATCTTAGAAGCTATAGTTCTGTTGTAGGTTAATATGCAAATTACCATGACCTATTGATCAGCCACTTGGACAGTTATTACAGTTAATATTGTATATGCTTTGATATACAATTTTAGCATTTCATGCAGAGAAAATTATATAATTTATAAATTATATTATAAATTATATATATATTAAATACTATGAATTATATATTATAAATTTTGTATTATAATTATATATCATCAATTATCAAGTAACTTATTCTTAAATTGTGCAGGTTATAAAGTGCGTGCAACAAGTGTTTTACGACAAAAGGCTCGAGCCCCAGAAGTAGATGTAAATGAACTTAAGGGAGAAAAAGCCCAACTCCAAGAAAATTATGAGGCTGCACAGTTGAGAATACAACAGCTACAGTAAGTTTAAATTATGTTAAGTATTTCAGAATTATCACTTACACGTGAAGAAATTTATACAGTACCTGGACTGTAATGTGTAGTGAAGTATGTAAGCAATTTTTTCTTGAAGTTCACCTGTGTTTTAGCTTCTGCTTCACAGTATGTTCTGTAAAACAGCTGATACCAGTAATTATAAAATCTGTTGTTTATGCTGTTATTTGGTAATGACAAGTGTGAAGTTTATGAGGTGTATAGGATTTAGAAATTGATAATCTGATTTTTCTACACTTAGAGTATTGTATAATAGAGATGAAAATAAGAAATATTTTAAAACTCATGAAAAAATTACAGGTCTGAGTTATCAGCACTTCGGGCTGAACACAGTTTCTTACAGTCTGAAAAAGAAGGTATAAGTCGACAGGTTTCCTCACTTACAGAAGATTTGGCCAAAAGAGAATCGTTATATCGTGAAAAGCTGTCTAGTGTTGAAAGTAAACTAGAGGCAAAGGTAGCTGAATATCAGTTGATTGTTTCTAACATGTCTTCACAAAATGAAACCTTGAGCAACAGTTTCAAAGTAAGTTATTCAGTGCGTTACAGTCTTTTTATGAGAAAATATGTTGTAATTTTGTTTAAAGACAGTTTTCTCTGATGCAAATGTCATTGAATATGGATATTATTCTTTCATTAACTGCTGAATGCTAAATAGGTTACCTGACATGTATCCCCCTAGGCTAAACAGCTTTGTGTTCTTGAAACATACCTTTATTATTACATCTTTGTAATTGAAAAGCTGAAAACATAAATGCACTCTCCAATCAGTTACCAAAGACATTATAGATTTTTTGCTAACACTGTAGCTTTCACCATTTCCTTAATTTTTAGATTGTTAAAATAATTTGAATGTTGTAACTGTTAATCTGACTTAAAGTAAAGTGTTGCCTAAGTTAAGTGCATGGACCTCAAAACAATTGTGATGGTCAAAAATACCTGACAAAATATAGTTTTTAAAATTAAGTTTAAATAAATGTTTGTTGCAAAACTAATTAACTGTGCCTTTTGTCACACAAAATGGCCCTATTGAGTTACAGGTTTTGTTATAACAAATGATGTATCATGATTTCAGAGAAGACAATCACTAGTCCACTAGGACTCCTCCCAGAGACTAATCCCAGGCACTCAATGTCTAACTCATACTTTTTCCATCGCCTGTTGGAAGACAAAGAAGTGTCTCATTCTTTTGTTGATTAGTCCTTGTATGCTAGATTGTCACACTTTTTATTTTGCCTCGTTTAGCTTCTTTGATAGTCTTTTGTTCGATTTGCTTCTTGTATGGCTGCAGTGATACTGTTAGTTGGATTTTTATGTTTTCTCATACTTTTCCTTCATACCATATTGTTTGGTTTCACTACCCTTAACTTGAAGTTAGTCTATTTTTTGACAGAGTAGTATTCTTCTCTTTAGGGTATGACATGCATGGCCTTTTTAGGCAAATTTCAATGTTCAGTTCACTTGCATTTTCAACCCTATGTGGTGGCTAGGTTACATTTAGGTTTACTGTGTTTTATGTGAAGTGCTTGTGTTAAATTTGCCAGTGCTGGACTATTTTCCCCTCTTTTAAGTTGGCTTTTTTCTTTTGTTGCTTTTCATTTTAGACTTAGCTCATTCTTATGACATAGGTTCTACCTCCAGATAGTCTCCTTTGACTCCCATATCCTCTTTATAACATTGAAAGTGAAAAGGATCTGCTGTTGACTGTTTTTTATGTTTGTGACACAAGAAAAGGTCCCATATTGATTGGGGCACCCATTTTTATCATTATTGAAGAAAGTAAAGGGTATTCTGTGCTTTGCGGGAGGTATATATTTTCCTTTTAACCAAGATTTTTGAGTGGTCCTGATCTATTAACTGGAATCAGGAAGCATACCATGCCAACACCACTGGCCCTATCCTGTTATAAAAGAGCATGCACAAATATTCTCTTGCTATTTTTTACCACAATTGAATTATTTTAAGAAAAGTTCCCTTGATCGACAAGTTGATTTTCTGCTTGTTTCCATGATTCAGTCCAGCATACATTGATATCTTAATTTTCGTTTTATAAAAGCCATGCTAATTCTCAAGTATCTGTCATGAGGAAACTTATCTAAAGACAAAGCCTTAACCAAAGATTTATTATGAACAAAGTAAATTTTTGGTTAATTGTTAACAATATCAGCAAGGTTGGTGAGTAGAAGCATGGTTGTTTCAGTACAGCCTACATAAGCCAGTGCTTCTCTAGCAAGGTTAAACCTGACTATTCTTACCCATGAGATTTCCAAAATATTGGAAATTGTTCTGAACCATCTGACAGAAACGCAATGTAGCCCTCCTTGTAAACTGCAACTATCTCATACAAACTACATTTTTAAAAATTGGTTGATAAAGATTTGCAGTCCCCAAGTTACGACGGGTCTGGCTTACGACATTCCGAGGTTACGACGCTTTTCAAATGTATTCATCAGAAATTATTTCTCGGTTTATGATGCATGTTCCTGGGTTACGACGCTGGTCCGATGGAAGAAATATGGCTCCAAAATGGCAGAGTAATAAAAATTCAGAGTTTTTTTATGATAAACTGAATAAAAATGGAGTTTACATCATTTTCAATACACTCAAAGCATTAAAAGTAAGGTTTTCTTAGGATTTTTGATGATTTTCAACAATTTTTTGGTTTACGACGAATTTCGGCCTATGACGCGGTTTAGGAACGGAACCCCCATCATAAACCGGGAACTGCCTGTATAATACTTTGTAACCTATTCATTTTGTCATCATTATACATTTTTGGAACATTACCAACGAAAAATAAGTGCTCTCTCTCTCTCTCTCTCTCTCTCTCTCTCTCTCTCTCTCTCTCTCTCTCTCTCTCTCTCTCTCTCTCTCTCTCTCTCTCTCTCTCATAAAAATAGTTATTTTTTACAATTATGTCTACTCCCATCCCAAGTCCTTGAATGTTGAGTGCTTAAATAAGAAATATATTGTGTAGATGCTGTAATATGGTAATTTGGAAATGTGCCTAAACCACACAATAGAAAGGACTGAATTTTATACATGGCTTCTGCAGTGTGTTTTGTAGGGTTTGAGTTTTGTGGTACAGGCAGTCCTCAGTTATCGGCAGGGGTTCCGTTCTGGGGGTGTGATGATAACCGAAAATCGGTGATTTCCAATGCTTTTTCAGCGATTTTCGGGGCTTATTGGAGCCAAAAAGCGCCAATTTTTGGTTATCGGCACCTGTTAGGTATGTATCGGTGCCAATACCCAATTATTGGCACTGATAAGTGGGAATCGGCGATTTTCAGCGCTGAAAATTGCTGATTTTCGTCGCTAGACAAGTTCCGTAAAGCCGGATCACCATTAACCGAGCCCCCCCCCCCCCCGTTATCCGGGGACTGCCTGTATTTTGAGTCATTTGATATTATACCTGACTGCCATCTTATTGATAACTGTAGGTAATGCAAAATTATGAAAATGTCACAGCTCTGATTGGTATTCCTGTGAAGTGATTTTTGTAAATCGGTGATGATGTTTGTACATAAACTAATAATGAAGAGAAAAGAATTATTATTGATTACTTTTTTGCAGAAGCAACTGGAAACCATGAAACAGACACATGTTCAAGAGATTGAGCAGCTAACAAATAAGCTGGAAGAAACTGAAGATAAATTGTGGCAGTTAAAAAACACAGTCAGTACATCTGTAACCCCAACAAATGGCAGTGCTTCTACTCCTGGTCTAGTCATGGCTCATCCAATAAGAACAGAAGGTGATCATGGAAATACTCTTCACAGCCAAAGTACTCAGCATCGTCGTCAGTTGAGTAGTCATGGATGTGAAGAGCCAAGAATTGATGTCTCAAATATGGTCAGAGAAGAAGGAGAGGTAATAGTTTAAATTGTTTTATAACTCTATACAAATAGAATTGCTACACATGGTTGTCCAGCTGTTGCAGGTTTGCAGTAAAATTTATCATGCACAACTGGGGTATGAACTTGAAGCTTGCAGACACTTATTTTAATGCAAAGCATTGCTGTTATTGTTTTGAAGAGTCAGATGAAGGAAGTTCCTATTTTGATTGTTACTCTAAATCCTCTTGTAGGAAATGCCTATCATGTATCTTGCACAGCATCCGGTAAATAAAGATTCTTTGCAGCATCCCACCAGCTGCCAGTTTTTTTTTTTTTTTTTTTTTTTTTTTTTTTTTTTTTTCCAAGCTGACTATCCAGTATCTTAAAACTTCATTCTAGTTACTCTTATGAAGTAGATTGGAGAATAAATTTAAATAAACAGGTATATTTTTTGATATAGAGGTAGAATGGTGGAATTGGACAGTAGGCCTCCCCACTTGTAAAACTTAGTATCTAAGTATTTCTGAACTAGAGGGAAGTTTGCTGTCAACCACTGCTTTTATGCTAGTTCTGATACTGACAGACTGACAACCCTTAATGCAGTAGAGATAAAACCTGTATCTGGTAGCTATATTTAGTTGGCCCTGATAAAGAAGATAACCATGTCCTATAAGTGTGAAGTGTTTTGATGGATGGGGTACTTCGTGTTAGAAATGTTCAATCTTTAGTTATCACGTTGCTTGTTTTTATACATATTAATGGATTTAGGTTTTGTACATTATACCTATCATAAGGAACTTCATCTTCAAGTCAGAATATGGATACCTCAAGCCTAATGGCTGTTGTACCATACAGCTTAAAATGTTAACATATCTAATACATACAATTTAACCAGATTTTAATACTTTTCCAGTTTATTTTTGAATTGCCTAATATGAATGCACTCTCTGTACCTGAAATAAATGTTGAGATGCAAACTAAATGTAAATTAAGTAAACTTTATTTTGGAAAAAGTCATTTAAGAAAATAACTACGTGTCCTATCATCTTCTCAATTGACAGTGCGGGTGCATGGGTTTGCAGTAACACACTCAGCACAGTGGTTAACCAGACACATTCCATTGGCAGTGCAGGTGCATAGGTTTGCAGTAGCACACTCAGCACAGCAGTCAACCAGACACACTCCAGGATGATGGATGTACGACAGAAAGTTTGATTTCGCATCCATGATTCAAGTCTTGTGCTTACAACTTCCCATCCTTTTGCCTGATTCGTTGGGAGATCAACAATACCTCCAAACTAAGTTCTGACAACTCGTGTTTGGTTCCTACTCAGTCAAGAAGTGGTGTTTAGGAGCTCCATTTCTTTTGACTTGGTGTAGTTACACTCCTCCTGTGAGAAGTAGTAGCTGCTGCTGCTGTAATTACCAGTTGATCCACAACAGGAGTCTGTGTCCAAATAGGCACTTCTTTTATAGCAACGACCAATTAGTGCCATGGTTATACTATCCTCCTCCAGAGACTTGTCATTGTTCGAAACATTGACCAGGGCGGCAGTCTCCTACACTTCCTTTCTTGGAACTTAAGCACAGTTCTTTGTAGACTTTCAAGTCTCAAGATCCAAGATAGACACTCCTCGGTGTGATAGCAATGACACCACGGTAGTGCCATGGTCAACAAGTGTCCTTTCATCTCCTCTGTTGCAATGCAAGTATACGAGCAGACAAAGAACATTCAGTGCAGTGGCCAACCAGACATCCCAAGCAAGAGGGATGTAATTACAACATTTATTCATTGAAGTCAGGAGATAAGGACAGTTGATCTTGACACCTTGACGTCCAGATTCGTTCAACCTTTGATCATAATCCTTCTTTCTCGACTTATTGAAGTTGGCACTGTTCTGTTCTGTCTCCTCACACCTTTGAATAAAGTAAGACATCTTTGGTATCCATTTACTTCCGGAAGCTTACACCTTTCGCCATTCTGTTTTGAAAGCTATCAGTGAGATAGATCATCCCACTTCTATGGTCCTATGGTGCCAGTGACAGTATGATGTTTATGTAAGACTAGACTTTCAACCCAATGCTAACGACTCATTTGTTATCTTCGAGTTGACCGAGAAAGTCCAAATTGTCATTTTTATATAAGTAACTTACCCAGTAATTACTTAGCTAAGAGTTCTACTCACACGATAGCTTAAATTTTGAAATTCGCAGTAGTGATTCTTTTTTTATTTAGGTAACTAACCCCGCCCACTTTTGGGGTAAGAGAGGAACAACTCAGCCAAGAGCTTCAATTTGTTTCTGCCAGCTTAAGAACACACACTGTTCTAAGAGGTTGATATCTTCCCTTGTGGTGAAGTATTTTGTCTATGGTAGCCTTCGGCATATGTATTTAGTTAGGCTTTTCAGTAAAACCTTTAATTGGACATTTATTCTCTTAGTGAGATTTACCAACTTTGACTTTTTGGCTGCTAACTGACTAATGTCTGACCTAGCACTTCTAGTATTCGGTATTGCATCAAAGGCTGCAATGCTCGATTGACGAAAGCATGCTATGATTCTCACACCGTTTGCACTACCTGTAGAGAACAAGTGTGTTCTATCGACCTGACTTGTGAGGAGTGTAGGGATTGGGACAAGAAGACGTGAGAGACTCTAACTTCTCACTTGACTATGTTAGAGAGAGACCGTAAAAGAAAAGTGGCTTCTAGAGCCGATGTTAAATCATTAGCTAGTCAGGGTATGAATCGTGTGGATGTACCTGTTGTCTCTTCTCCTGGTCACCTTGTCTCTCCCATGTCCAGCCCTCCTCCAATACCACCTACTTCTCCTGGCCTCCGTGCTCCCAAACCTGATTGCTTCACCAGCCTCGAGACCAAGTTTGAGCTTATTGTGAATACAGTGGTCCAATTAGGGACATCAGTGCGTGCCCTTATGGCCAAAACGAGTGAAAAAAAGTGTTAGTGAAGTGACAGTGGAGGAGGTGGCTGCCTGTCTCACTGACTCTTCTAGATATAGGTCACTGCCATGCTCCCCTAAACCTGGGAGGAGACATACCAGAAGCCCAAGGGAGGTTTTTGGAGTCTGCCCACTGGTAGTCGCCCCCTCAGTTGCACCTGTTGTGTCCCAGGTTGTGATAAAAGACAGCCATCAGAAAGGCGTCTCGTATGTGCATCATCTCTCATCGAGTTCTGGAGATGCCAGTCCTAGTAAGGGTGCCAGTGGCGCTTCTCAGATGAGTCCCACCCCCTGAAGAGGCATTCGGTGCACAGGGACCAGTCTCCCCCGCTACCCAGCGAAAAGTTTAGAGAACTTTCCCGTAGCCTTTGACCTTCTTGCAACTTTGGACAGCCCCAAATGTTTTTCTCCGTCTGAGTGCTAGTATTTGGCTCCCTGGACATCATCCTTTTCTGTAAAGTGCTCTGTTTTGTCTTCCAAGTGCCCTTCCTCTTGCGAGTGCCCACAGGCTTCATCCGAGCACCCAGCAGCGGCCGAGCACCCAGTATTGCCCAAGTGCCCAGTAGTTCCTGAGCACCCAGTAGTGCCTGAGCGCCTATTAGCGCCTGAACGCTGTGAAGTCTCAGGGCACCCTCTGGCACCCAGGTGCCCATCTTCAGTTGAGTGCCCAGTATCAGCTGACTGCCTAGTGCCAGTTCCTGTTAGTCTGACTTCTTTTTCCACGTGCCCGACGCCAGCTCCAGCTGGCTTGGCTCCTCCTAGTCTGTCTCCTGGTATGGATCTTCCAACTTCTACAGAGCTGGACCCTTCATTAGCTCCTATCCAGCATCAGTTGGACAGCATTTTGGGACTTCTTCAGAAGTCTTCGTCGTCAGTGAAAGCCCCCAATCTCTTCGGACGAGGAAAATATAGGCCAAGACTCTGCCCCTTTAGCCTATGCATCCTTGCTTAGGTATTTGTTGCTGAACTTTTCCGATTTCTTCACTCCAGTGGCTCCTGCTTCTCTGGCTTCATCCTTCATGATGTCCAACCAGTCAGCTGATTCAGCCAGACTCCCAAAAATGGTTCTCTCATCCTCCTCGAAGAAGGCTTTGCGTGAAGTGGAAGGTTGTCTTTCTGATGAAAGACAGCAGGGCTAGGCCTCCTTTAGTATTCCATCTTCTCGTCTTTCAAGCAGAAGGTATCTGTCATACTCTATGGGAGAAGCTCCTTCCTCGGGAGTGGCTGCCTCCTCCCAAGGGAACTTCAGGCTCATCGACTTAGCACATAGGTCTGCCTTCTCCTCTGCTAAAGTGATGTTTTCTTCCTTGGAGATGGACCATTTACTCAAGAATCTTTTTAAAATTTTTGAGGTTCTGAGCTTCCTAGATTGGTTTGTAGGGGAGCATCAGCAAGGAAGATCCAAGATTTGTCCTCATTGCCAGAAGACTGTGCTGCGGACTGGATCAGCGTACTCTCCTGTGCTGATATGGCTGTTAGGGATAGCTCACAGGAGTTGGCCTCACGCTGTGCCATGGGTATTCTTAAAAAGAAGGAGCTCTGGGTTTCCGTTACCTCCAAGGGCGTGACCATGTTGCAGAAGTCAGCTCTCCTCTTTTCTCCTCTCGACTAACACCACCTGTTTCTGCAGGCGACCGTCAACAAGATTGCATCTTGCCTGCACAAGAAATTGGCCTAAGACCTTCTTACTCAGTCTACGAGATGCCCCAGGGAGTGGGCCACCTCCAGCACCAAGTCAAGCTCACCTCTGCAGCCATAGCCCTTTGGAGGCAGCAGACAGAGGTTGCAATCAAGACCTGAGCAGAAAAACAATTTTTCTTGTGGCTCTTGCTACGGCTAAAGTTAGTGAGCTCCGCGCGATTGATAAAAGAATTGTATTCTCTCAAGGGGACATAGTTTGTCCCTCACTTTGGGTTTTCTAGCGAAGAACGAGAATCCGTTACAATCCTGGCCTTGTTCTTCTACCATCAAGATTTTCTTTTCAAGGGATCTCATTTTGGAGGCACACTTTCAGATTGGAGAGAACGTTTTACCTGTCTTGAAGGTTAGAGCTCACGTTGTTAGGGCTGTTGCTACCTCAGTAGTCTTTAAACATAATATATCTCTCGCTTCTATTCTACAAGTAACTTACTGGAAATGCAAGTCAGTGTTCGCTATGCATTATTTTCGAGATGTAGAACTGCAGTACCTTAGGACCTTTGTCCATGGCTGGCGTAGTGTTGGGTGAGGAAGCTTAGGAAGCATCCTTTTCATCCTTCTGTCTCTTTGCTTTGAAATAGGATGTCAAGTCCTAGGGGAGCCTGGGGGGTGCTATGTACTGTACCTGGAGTGCCCACCAGTTTTTAGCATTAGATGGTGGTTATATTGTTTTTTATGTGGTGTAGGTGACAATGTTGTCTGGTTATTCTTGTTTTGGTACTGCACCCTGGACACCCTGGACAGGGGCAAATATTGTTGCTTTATTGGCCTTCGGAAGAGTCCTTCGTCGCATACTACCACTAATACTTCGTCAGCTTTTGGAGTAATCCGTCGCTGCGAGGTCCCCACTTGAGTAGAGGTGCTCCTGGCTATACTGCCATGCCGTTAGAAGGTTGAGATAGGCGCCAACCAGAGGCAGTATCCACCTGCAGCAGCTCTCTCACCAGGTAAAGAAACAACAAGCATTGTATCAATGCTAGCCTAATTTCTGTCCTCAGATTCATTAACCGTTTTAATGTTTTGCTGTACAAGATGTCCATGAATTCCCTCCACCTGTCAATGTGGATTCAGCTAAGTAATTACTGGGTAAGTTACTTATATAAAAATGACATTTTGTATAATAAAATTAAGTTTTATATATACTTACCAAGTAATTACGGACGGAGTCTGCCCTCCTCCCCTCGCATGGACATTTAAGCATAAACATTCAGAAACTCTTGGCTGAGTTGTTCCTCTCTTACTCCGAAGAAACTCTTAGTTAAGTAATTACTGGGTAAGTATATATAAAATTTTATTTTAATATAAAAATGCCATTTCTCTGACTAGTGAGATGATCAAATGAGTGTACCCTGAAACTTCTTGGTGGACATCAGTACGTTTGGGACCAGATCTTTCAAGGCCAGGGGCATTGGTCTGTCCATCACATTCAGGAAGAACCTGTCAATTGAGTACCAGGATGGAATGTAATGATGCAGATCACATTCATCTCCTTTTACCTTGGAACATTGCCCATAGGTCCTTGGACTCCTTTTCTTTGGATTCTATAGTGGATGCTTAACAACTCATGCAGTTCACCCAGCTCTTGTGAGGGACAGGTTGCATCTTGCCTAAGGTGTGCGGCTGCTAGGAGAAGGTGTGTGTGGGACTGGCCTCCTCCCTTTCTCGTGTCTTCCTTCCTCTTCCAGTGGGCAGAGGAACAGTGAACGAGCCATCATGTGCTGGACTGGCGTGCATGCAGGTGATCTAGATGGCTGAGTATCTTGTCTATAATCTAGCTCTATTTGGATTAGTTGATGCAAATCTTCCTTCTCTCTAGCAAGGAGAAAGAGAGACTGACTATGAGCGAACCAATTGGCTATTCTTAGCTTTATAGTCTGCAACACTGTGGGTTCACCCACCAAACCTTTTTGAATCAAGGATATTACATTCCTTTAATTCGAAATGCCCAGAAGTCTGGCGATTGAACATCTCTCTTGTTCAATAGATCAGAGGTATGGTCTCCTTCCTGTGCTCTTTCATGACCAGGAAGAGAGTACCCAGGTGAGCCGAACTTCCAGTCAGGTCAGAGAGTTACTCAGGATCCTCCCTGCAAAAGTAAGACTCCCATATGTAAAGACTGAGGGTTTGTATTCAAGTAGGAACAATGACAAATTTTTTAAATAATTTGTATTTTTCCTAACATACAAACCTGAGGTCTTTACATTAAGGGCCCACCTCTTACCACCCCTCATTCTCTTACCTGGGCCAAAAGAAAACTGCATAGAACTGAATGTATACCGACTTGGTGGGTGGTGCTTCTGCCCCTGCCATTGATAACTGTTACCATAACCTTGCAAAAGTTTAGCGGCTGGATATCCAGCCCACTGAAAGTTGCCTCCTCCCTCACAGGGGGTGAGGACCCCCAGAGAGAGAACAGGGACAGCCAGAGAGATAATATCCCCTGACCCTTCACCCGAAACTTCCCAAGATGAAGCTGTGGAAGAATGGGAAGGGGTAAAATCTTCCAAGGAAGAAGCAACTGGAGGAAGATTGGAATAGAAGGAACCAGGAGGAGACTGAGAAGCGGCCATCAAAGGAGAAAACCCCTTCCAAGATGGCACCTTATCCTCCTCTGATGCTTCCTCTTGGCAAAAAACCTCCACTGCTCAGGAGGCCAAGAACGACATTCAGGGAGGGAAAGGGAGCGAGGGCCCCTCCCCCCCGTACGCACGCGTGCGTGCGCACACACACAGACGGGGCAAGAAACAAGACAGGAACTGTAGACAGGAGTTCCCACTGATCCTGGAGAGCAAGTCAGGACCAAAAGCACTGTCAAAGATCTTGCTACAACAAGCTCCATGTTGAGGTAGAGTGGGAAACTTGCTAGGTTCAGATAAGAAGTATCCTGGTACAATTGAATACAAAACCCTCACCTGGAAATGTGAAAACCCGCCTTGTCTCATCCTCTCAATTACACATCTGAAAGACTTACAACATTCCAAGTAATTTTGTAGTCGAAAATACAGAACATTGTTCATGAAAAGCATTTCAAAACAAGGAGAAAAAGAACGTCGAAGAGGGAAGTTCTTAAACGAGGTTGAGAGATGTCTAAAAACAGAAAAGATGTCATCGACAGTTGGAAACTATCCCTCCAACTCTCCACAGTTACACGAGCAAAGAAAACAGAATACACAAAACAAACACCAAGGAGATAGGTGTTGAGTTTGTGTAAATACAAAAAAGTAAATAAAATGATATGTAAGGAGAAAAGCTCCAAAACTTACACAAGCTAAAACGAGTCAGTATGGCTACGTAGCAAGAATAAGTGAATATATCATTTGTGAGACATAGAAAAACATTTTGAAATGTTTCAGTATATCAGTATACAGAAAGTATAAACAAAAAATACAAAATATATTATGTAAACAAATATATTCAACCATAGAAGAGATAGCTGAATGGCAGGACAGAGAAATAAATGCACGTCTATACCAGACTGTGGTCAAAAGAAAACTGCGTAAAACTGAATGTATACTGACTTGGTGGGCGGTGCTTCTGTCCCTACCATCAGTAACTGTTACCATAACCTCCTTGCAAAAGTTTAATGGCTGGAATTCCAGCTTGCTGAAAGTTAATCCCCATATGTAAAGACCTCAGATTTGCATGTTATGAAAAATACAAATTACTTAAAAAATTTGTCATATTGATGTGTACAAACAGTATCAGTTAACTAGTCAGAAACATTCTTATTTTTGGAACACTATAATAATGATACAGAAAATGCATGTCATGATCTTAATATCATAAGAGGAATCTAGTGTAAATATACTAACATGAGGTGAAGAATATAACTCAGATACCAATCCTTTAATACCAGACAGTCTAAAAAAAAAAATTGTGTTAACAGGAAAATTGATAAATTCATTAAATGCCAAATTGTAATAGTTGTCCATTAAAAACGATAAAATTAGATTGGCTCTTGTTCTTCATAAGTCTGTCTTTAATTTGTTTAGTTTACTTTTGTATTACACACACAACTATTATTAGATCGTAATTTTCATTATATTGTTTGCATTGTATTATTAATTTAATTTTTTACTGATCACGTAAAACTTGGATTATTTCTTATAGCAATTTGGTCTCTTGGCCCCAGTAGTGATGTCACAAACCTAATTTTCAAGGGCACAGGGCAATTATTATGATAAATTGTCAATACTTCAGTATTGGTTTAAGGGGCAAAACTTACAATTTGGAAGTTAAATGTGGATTCTCGCTTTTAGTAGCCACATTCAGTGCTCCTTTGACTCTACTGCATTATTTTCTAACAGAATTAACTGAATTATTTTCTAATAGAGTTTCCTTATTTGCATTTTATAGCTTGGGATCAGTTTTCCACTGCATTTATTTCCCCATGGAACTGTCACTTCTTATTCTCCCTGCATTAGCTATTCATGTTCATATTTGTATTGTACTTCTTTTTCTCAGTCATTTTCTTTTTGAATAAATTAGTCATCTTTCTGTTTGCTTGCAATTGTTTTTTTTTATTAATTGCAATTGCATCTTAATTTTTTTTACTTTAACTGAGTCTTCCTACTGCCTTTATGAATCTGTGATCCCCTTCCTTGAATTTTGCATATTCCTCATATCTTCCATTAACTTCTGTGTCTTTAACCTTGGCCCATTTATTGTTCATTTCTCTCTGTATGCTATACTTGCACCCTTTTTAACAGACTTGCTTGTCTTAATTAACTTTACAACTAGGGGTATCATTGTGCTATTGTTATTATTATTTGACTTATGTTGTATTAAATTAAGTGGTAATATGCGAGAGGAGCGAGTCTCCTTCTTTTCTCTTAATTTTGATGAAACTTATCTTGTTCTTAGGGCCTGATCGTGTGCCGCTGTTAACATTCCTTCTGTTTCCTTCTTAAGTTCTCCCCTCTGTAGCCATTGCCATGCTTCATCGCTGGCCAGTTCTTTAGTCTGTCTCATGTACTGTCCATGCATTGGTTTGTTGTGCCATTCCTCTGTTCTGTTTTTCATTCTCCTATCTTTGTATATTTCTGGGTCTTTTTCTACTTTTATCTGTCCTTCTTCCCATGCAGTCCTTAGCCACTCATCTTCACTGGTTTTCAGATATTGCCCCAGTACTCTGCTCTCGATGTGGACGCAGTCCTCTATGCTTAGTAACCCTCTTCCCCCTTCCTTTTGTGTTATGTATAGTCTGTCTGTATTTGCTCTTGGATGTAGTGCTTTGTGTATTGTCATGTGTTTCTCAGTTTTCTGGTCTATGCTGCAGAGTTCAGCCTTCATCTACTCCACTACTGCGCTGTATCTGGTTACTGGTACTGCCCATGTGTTTATGGCTTACATCATGTTTCCGGCATTGAGTTTTGATTTGAGTATCACCTTAAGTCTCTGCATATATTCTTTCCTGATCGTGTCCTTCATCCCTTGGTGTTTTATATCCTCTCCTCCTATTATTCCCAGGTATTTGTAACCTGTCTCATCTATGTGTTTCATGCTATTATTATTATTATTATTATTATTATTATTATTATTATTATTATTATTATTATTATTATTATTATTATTATTATTATTATTATTATTATTATATACAAGAAACACAAAATGTGAAAAGTTAATGACCAAGAAGATTTATAGGTGTTAGCAGTTGATTTTAAAACATACCTGCACATTGAAGTAGATAACTGTTGAGGAAGGTATACAGTACTCTTTTCATGATATACATCCTGTTTCTCAAGAGTGCTATGACTGCTTACTGTTATATGCCAGTACTGTATACAGTATTTTAATGGTAGGTCAGTATTGTATCTCTCTTCTTACAATTCTTTTATCTTCCACAACAATTTCTTGGTACCATGAAATCCCTATACATAGGCTGGACATAACAGTAATGTTAACTCTAAGTGTTTGAGGACAAATAAATAATTAAACAAATAGGCAATAAGGAGAACTTAGCCATTGAAATTGGTATTGTCAGTTACATAAGCATGCAAAATAGTTTTGTTCCTAAAGTTGGATTATATAAGTCTTGTAGGTCTGGTGATGTATTCCTTTCAGTGTGTTATGTATAAAGCATTATGAAATCTTTAGAATCCAGCATCTGAACTCTTAACTGATTTTTAGACTAATTGTACTTCATAGAGGATGCAGTTATGTGACTTAAATTTGCATGAAAATATATTTTTTTATACATTTCATTTACAGTATTAGGGTTCAAATTTAGTATATCGTGTTTGTCCACAAGGTAGAACTTTATTGAAAAATTTTCTGTTACTTTGTAGGGTTCAGAATGGGTGGAGCCAGTGCACAGATCACCCAGTAGACCTGGTGGATATAGTCCACCTCCCTTGGAGCAGCTGATAAATTCTCCATTACCTTCCAATGTAGGGATACCACCACAGGAAGACACTATTAGCATCGCCAGTATCAACACTGAGGCCACAGCAAAGGAGATAGCTAGGCTTGAGGCTAAGGTGAGAGAATAGTTACTATAGGTACTTTCTCTTTGCATGTAGACAAGATTTCTTGTAGGTTACGGAGTATGCTTTAAAAATTTTCGTGTGTTTCTAGTATAGTGGTTAGTAGACTATCCAAATTAATATGATTGTCTAATTGGTACAGAGAGGAATTTAAGTTATATGAAGAGCTTCACCTCATTTACTAGTAATAAGTCATTCTCCTCTGTCTTTTTATGCTGTAAACTATACTTTTATATAAGTAACTTACCAAGTAATTACATAGCTATAGTTCCTCTTGCACGGCAGCTTAAATTAAAAAATTCGCCGGTAACGCTTCAAAGTTCAGTGCAGACGACTATTCCCGCCCATTAACAGGAATACCAGGAATGACTTAACAGACAATCTTATTGTTTCTGCCGCACTCGAGCAAACAGTGTCGGTGGCAGCTTTGTTCTTAAATTTGCTGGTTGGCAACCAGATTTCGGTGAAGTATTATTCCTGTTTTTAGGTCTACAGCTTTCGGGATCAGTATTTTATTGTTTTGTTATTAAGATCTGATTCAAGTTTATCATATTTTGATACTGTAGTGATTTTGCACTCGAATGGTTTAACTCCAGTAGTGTAGTTTACCGCGCTGCCACCTTTACTGGTTAATGTAATAAACGTAAATTGTGCTCATTGCTGAAGCAATATTTACGGTATTGAATTACTTATCTGCATGTCTCAATTAGTGCTTGTTAGGATGTGAGACGTGTCTATATGATGATACTCTGTGTTCAGCTATTGTCAGTAAAGGTCAGCTTTCCTTTTCTGAATAACGTATTAAAGTAAACCCCCCGTATTCACGTTCACACAATTTGTGGCCTCACCTATTCATGGATTTCTCTATGGAGCATATACATGCATTATTTGCTGAAAATTCGCCCATTCGCAGTATTTTTCAGTGAGAAATATTCACTAATTGCTGTATTTTCATATAATTTTCATGACTACATGCACTTTTTGTGATAAAACTATTAAAATACTCAGGTACCCAGGTAGTGCTCGAGATACGATAATTCGATTTTGCGATGGGGTAAGCAGTTAATACCGATATGATAATATTTATAAAATATTTTAAAATTTTGCGCGGATGCAAACAGCAGTGTACAATCAGGCAGTGAGAGAGACCAAATTACAACAGGCCAACTTTTTTTCCTCCATCTCTTTATCCCATCTTCTAGGTAAAAAAGTAAAAGAGAATGATAAAAGTATTGTTAGCAACGTTATACTCTTTCGTAAATGCTTACAGCCATAAACAACCGAACGAGAAACTGTTGTCTTGGTTGTAACCGAATAGGATAACAGCAGCCATTTTGCTTGTATTTCAACCATCGTATGGTAGTAAACAATTACCATAGTTATGTTACAAATGACATTAAGTAGAATAGGACATATATTTTTACATTGCAGTATACCCTTATTCGGTATGGATAAAAGATCGGCAAGGAAATATGCTGCTAAATTTAAGCTGAAGTTGAGAAAACAATGTTCAAACTGCTAATGACTATAAATTATTGTGCATTGGCAACATGGGTGGAACTCGACCGTAATTAAAATTGAAGAGAAAGTATTTTAATCAAAACTACTGGATATGAAAGAACACATTACTGCTATTTTTACACCAATAAACGATAAATACATAAAGGTCATATTATAGTGAAATCTTGATTTTTTTTTACACAAAACAAACATGCCCCCAAACGGCCAACATCATCTACAGTATTAAAGAAAAAATAGCTAAATTAATTTCACAACGAGACATATTTAAGTTATATTTCGACTTAAAAATACTTTGTACAACGAAAAATAACCTTGCCCCCTATAAATCAAGTATCTAGAGATTCATTTACGCTAACTAGAAGCAAGAAAAGCGCTCTGAACTGAGTTAAATACGGCGAAATAAACTTACCGTGTAATTGATTTCCAAACCAAAACATTGATCGCTATGATTGCAGTTTATAATACAAAAGCAATATAAGAATATATACCGTACAGTATTATTGTATACAGTGAATTAAAGCATAACATTTTAAAAGGTCAGTGGAAAAGATGCATGTTCTTTATGTTGATGTTTGTATAATACGATATTAATATGTGAATATAGAGTACAGTGTAATGTAAGCTAGGCTACCATATATGTATACTGTACAGTATACCATAGTGTAGGCTAAGCTAATTCTTGTTTGTTATCAGTTTCTCTTTGTACTGAATTATCATAAGTCACTCTGCATGAACCTCCAGAATTAGCTGATATTGATAATTACTATACTGCGTATGTACATAGTACAGTATACTTTATGCATGGTACTGAATACCGTAGTGTAGGCTAGGCTATATTCCAGATGCGTTTTTTCAAACAAACGATGAGTTTTTGGAACCTAACCCCATCGAAAGTAGGATAATGCGTGTATAAGCAAATTTAGGTTTTTTTGTGTGTTTGAACTATCAAAATAGGTAGCTCTAAGTGTTTTTAGAAGAGTTTTAAGTATTCGCAGATTTTAGCTATTCGCGGGTAGGTGTGGTCGGCAACTAGTTCATTTAGTTGTCTGCGAGTCTGCACGAGGTTCTACAAGTCTGTTGTCCATTCTCCAGGGCGATTGGGTGGAGTTCTTTGATACGTAGGATAATTCATTTCATGTCCACATACAAATTCTGAAGGACATCTCAGACCCTTCCTACGAGACAGGGTCTTCCAGTGTGGACTTTAGGCTTTGACATCTACTGCATAAGACTTCTCTCGAGTCCTCACTCTGCTTACTTTTGTCTTTCTTTCTGACAGTGAACTTCAGCCTGTCCCACAAGACCAATAGGGACAAAAAAACATAACCGGACTCTGCTGTTTTTTCCCAAAGACCTGGCTTTCATCGGACTTACGGTGGTATCTGTCCGAATTTAGACTTTTGGAAGAAGTCCCTCATCATGAGACTAGTCTTAGACTGCTTCTTACTCCTTGTTCTAGTAGAGGGAGCCTGCTTGGGGAACCAGGAAATTTCTGGGATGTGTTCCTGGGCGAACGAACCTTCACATTTATGCCAGAGAGCTGAGAGCCATTTGCTTAAGACTTCAGTTCTTCTCAACCCTTGCTCACTCTAGACTGTGGTATTCCTTTAGACAAGATTACATTCCTTACTTTTTTTACATTAGCTCTCGCCACCAAGTGACAAGAGGGTTTTTTGCAGAAGATAAATTGATTTTTTTCTAGTCCAACTGGAATTTCTGGCAGTTTAACTGAGCTGTCAAAAAATCACTCATACTCTCAAGTGGACCTTGAATCCCCTGAACTGTCAGGTTATGTGCCTCTGTGGGGCAGGCCAGTCTTGACTGTCTGCCATCTTAAAGGAATCTTCTACTCTGGGCAACAGACACCTTATTGCAAGATCGTTCCAACTAGAATTTCTAAGCTCTTCCAGCGTGCGACATGGTCAGGAAGGGTTGAACTTTTCAGGCTTGTCAGAAAGTTATGACGATTTCGAGCCCGTTCTGAACCATAATTTATGGTTCCTGAATTGCTATGGTTGATTGGTGGACTCTCCAAGAATCCTTTCACTACAGTAAACCCCCCGTATTCGCATGGGATGTGTACCACACCCCCTGTGAATAACTAAATTTTGCGAATACTTAAAACCCCTCTAAAAACACTTAGAACTGCCTATTTGGATAGTTCAAACAAAAAACTCTAAAAATGCTTATCCCTGAGTATTTTGATAGGTTTATCACAAAAAAGTGCATTTAGTTATGAAAATGATATGAAAATACAGTAATTAGTGAATATTTCTCAGTGGAAAATACTGCGAATGGGTGAATTTTCTGCGAATATTGTGTATATATGTTCCACAGAGAAATCCGTGAATAGGTGAGTCCACAAATCGCGAGAATGCAAATATGGGTGGTTTACTGTATTCATTTCTTCTCGAACAACCGCACTTCAAGAGACACCAGATGATGGTACACTCTTATGCAGACAGGCTTTGGGCTATCTGGGTGCTTTTCAGGAAGGAGGTGCTTTTTTTCTGAGGTACTACAAGAGACATTTGAAAGATGCAGATGTCGTCATCTAGCTCAGTCTACCAATCTTAAGTGAATAATGTTCCAAATCGAGTGTCTCAGACTCTTAAGTTTCTTCTGAGACACTGACTCAGTGGCAGCATTGCCTTTTTTATCAGAGAGGATATAGGATCTCTAATGTTCTTCTTTTTAGGGGTGTCAAGCTATGTCTGACTCAAAAACGCAGTTTGCTTGTTTCCCCTGGGGTTTTTAAGTGAGAACGAGGATGCTTTCATGACCTAGAACCGTTCTCTCCCTCTCAAGAACTTCATAGAAGGAAGACAGTCTTGACAGCTGGGACAGTGCTCCGGGCTCCCAGGGCAATCTCCAGCCTGAGCCTTTCCCCTCGTCTGACTTCCAGCTTGCCTGGTGCCAGCTCTACTAAGCTCCTGAAGTGCCAGAAGTCAGCTACCTACCCGATTAGTTACCTCTCCAGCTCAGCTGGCGCCATTTAATCCTGGCAGCTTATGATCGTCTCCCAAATCTTCCAGCATCATGGCTCTGGGAAGAGTAGGAAGGTCTCTTTTTCTGTTGAAGTTTTCAGGTATTACCTGAGCAAGATTGGAGGGCCATTCATAACCTATAGTGTTCTCAACCAAGGACCCTATTTTAGCCCTCTAAGAGCGCATGGATCTTCTTCATGTATGGACTTGGTTTGTAGGACCATTCTTAGTTTCAGGAGGGTATTGGGCCTACTTTTAAGTGAAAGCTAAGATGGCAGAACAACTTCTACCTTGCAGGCTTTCATGCATATATGCCCCTTATGTCCATCCTACCGACCTACTGGAAGTGTAATTGATTTTGCTTCTCACCTTTTCAGAAAAGTTTAAACAGTGTTAAAATTTTTTTGTAGTACCGTGTGATTATTAGTAACTGGCTTGGCATCGTGGAAGGAAGCATAGGATTTTATCCTTCCTATCTTTCACCTTAATAGTAGTGCCTGAGTTTTGTATGAGCCAGGGTGTACAATGTAACCTGGGCACCCACCACTCTCAGTGGATGGGTCGTGGTCTTTCACTGCAGGTCAGTTGTTATTTCAGGTGACAGTGTTATCTGGATGTTTGTTGTGGTACTGCACCCAGGGCAAGGGCACTTTGAAGTTTTGCTAGCCTTTGGCTTGCTCCTTTGCTGCAAAGCTCCCTCTTTAGTAGCAGATGCTCCTGGCTATACTGCCACATTGCTACAGGTTAAGTTGAGCACCAACCAGAGGCAGTTTTCTACTGCAGGCTCTCTTAACTAATAAGGAACGACAAGCATTGTTTTCAAAGATAGCAACTTTTTCTATTTCAAATTCATTACATGTCTTAACATTTTGGAGTAAAGTATGTCCATGCATCCCACCTCCTGTCAATTGGGGAATCTGCTATGTAATTACTTGGTAAGTTACTTATATAAAAATGACATGTTTATGATAAAATAAAGTTTTGTATATACTTACCAAGTAATTACTGCCTCCCCCACCGATGGATATATGGCATAAACAGAATGAGATTGTCTGCTAAGTCGTTCCTGGTAGCCTATACCTGTTAGTGGGCGGGACCAGTTGTCTGCACTGAACTTTGATGCGTTACCCGTGAATTTTTTAATTTAGCTGCTGTGCAAGAGGAAACTATAGCTATGTAATTACTTGGTAAGTACAGTATATATAAAACTTTATTATAAAAATGTCATTTTGCTATTAATTTTTTTTTTATTGTGCAACTGTCAGTGACTTGGTAATGCAGATTTTATTTTTAATGTTGCTGTTAGCTAGTGATATTTAATCTTATTGTAGTATATTCACATATTCTATAACCTCAACCAGCATGTATCTTGCAAAGTGCTCACTGCATTTTTGTTTTGCTTTCCATCGGTTGAAAATGGTATACAGTTGTAACTTGTAATAGTTTCTCATTGGTCTATTCTGTTTGATAGAAGCATGGAATAGATTTAATTTCCCCTTAATAATACTAAGAATTATGTGATATAGATTTTGAAGAATGAGATGGCATTAATCTTTGTGGAGTGTAAGTGTTTGTGTAGAAGAGTTAAATTGGTCCTGTACTTTGTTCATTTAGATATAGTCATGTAGCCCTTAGAGATGAATGGTTAGGTGTGTGGTTGGCATGTTTTTTACTTATTTTGTCAATGAATTATCCATCATTTATTATTTTTTCACTTTGTACTTTTTCTTATCAGTTGGTGGGAACAACTGTATATGCATTACAGTGATTTACAGTATATGCCATGATAATTCAGCTGAATATGATTAGGTCACCATATGCATAGTATAAGTTGTTCGTTGCATGGCTACCAAAATGAATCTGCAGACCAAAGTTATCATTTGTTCAAGTTGTTATATAGTAGTTCTTTTGAGGAAATTAGCTAAAATTTGCATGTAGTAAAATTTTTTATGATATAAAGATTAATTTTACACTGAGGTGTGTAGAATGGTAGTTTGGCCAAACTATCTTTTGCATCTAACTGCATCTCTGACCATTGTAACACAGCAATGGACACCTCAGTTAATCAGTAGTTTGCCAGTGCTGAAATGAAAAGACTGGTAAAAATTTTGGTTAACCTGGAAACAGTAGAATGAGGTGAAAATTATAAGGTCAAGCAAATAATTGATGTTTAGTAAATTAAGCATATACAGGTCAACCATCACTAATCCAGCGTCAGTGGGACCTGCTCAGAATGCTGGATTAGTAATTTTGCTGTATTACAGAATGGTTAGGTCAGAAAACTCTTAGCCCCATCAATTAACCACCTCATCCTATCTTTAAAATACCCTGTAAATCAGTACAAGTTGGTTAATAAGGAAAAGAGAAACATTTTTAAATGAAGCTCAGTCAAAATAAATTGTACAGGTAGGCATCGAGTTATGACAGGGTTAGGGTCTTGCATGCATGTCAGAAGTTGAATTTTGACATAAATCAGTTTGCAATTCAGTCTCGGGCAAACCCATCGCCTAACTCCATTTACCTACAGCTTGCCATGGTTTTATCACCATGAGTATATTTTTATACAGTAACTTTCTCATCGTTCTTCACAATAATAATTTTATTCATTTGTTTTACGTATGATTCATTAAAGATGTTGTGTTCCCTTACCAGGAATTATGCTTAGCAAGTATTGTATCATTCATATTGTGCTATAGACAACTCTTAGTATGCTGTTCTTAGGAATGTTTTAAAAATGGATAATTAACCGTCTTGATTTATTGTAATCATTAATTTCCCATTCTGGCTTGTATATCACAGAAACCCTGTGTATGCAACTTATCCTGTGTTTACATTTACATGTGACATTTCGTCAAGTATGATGTACAATGCAGACACACACCGTTTAGCTTTGTTTGTTAGTTTTAACTGGGTATCATACTTGTATATTTACATTGCACAGGAGAATCTTTTATCACTGTTAATATTATATTTCGTTTCACTATTAATTTTTCAATTTGTCTCGTTTTGTAACGTGCCCCACGTTTGCATCTATGTTTCATATGCTTCGATGGGAAGCCAGTGGTAATAAGTTTAAGCTTATTTCAGTTGACTTGGATGAATATCACACCTTAGTGATTCTGTACACTATTGGAAAGTACTTTACTATTACTGATCTCTAGTTTGATCTCAACCAATTTCCATTTCATTGTAGTGTTACAAACGTTTTTTTTAAGTTTATTCGAAGAATGGTTATTAAGTCAGTTTTTGCATGGGAAATGTTATAATCTTTTGTGTTTTTCCTTTTATGAATTTATCAAAACTATCGATAAACTTTCTTGTTGCCTCTCCTGTTACCCGAACATTATGCATACTGTACCCGAACATTTTGCATACTGAATCTTCTTTTGAACGTTTTGAACCATCTGGTACTTGCAATGAATCCTCATTGATAGTCATCACAAGCATGTTCCTTAAGGGTCTGAAACAGACATCTAGACTTTGCCTGGATGGCAGTAAGACTTATTGGTGTTTGTCTTTTAATCTGGTCTTCTATCCACACCATTAATAACTTCCATTTCATGGATTGGCCCTTGCCTTTGCTTCGTAATTACCATAGAGTTCACAGAAGCAAAACCTTTTCACAGCTTCGTGTAGGCATTCTCGATCCTCATGAATTATTGACACTGTTGAACGTGGAAGTTCTAGGTCATGTGCTATTGTTCTTATTCTTTTTCCTCCTTTGTACTGATTAATCACATTTGGTTTTAATTCCAAGTTGATATCCTTTCTTGCCTTTTTGACTTGCCAAATTGTTGACGATGAAAGTGCTCCTTCCGTCAACATACTGTGGGTTAATTAAAACTTTATAAACAGTAAATGAAGCACAGTTGACAGCATTGTTCTCAGGCCTGTTGCTGCATAGCACAAGACAGTGTTGAGAGAGAAATGAAAGGTGTGTGCGTGTACTGTAATGCATGTTGGGCTGACCAACAAGCCATCAAACATTCGATTGTACGCAGGTACAGACTGCAGCTGGTGTACAATTAAATGTCAGCATAAGCATTTTAAATGGAAAAATACCAAACTTAGCCAATCCTTCCAACCTAGCCATATGTTCATAAATTGTTTAGTTGTATGATCATATGCCATGCTGGGTATAAATGTTTGATAGTGTGTTGCCTGCTTTATGTGCATTGCTGAGACTACTACTCGTAAGGGCTGCATGCTGTATGATGTTTCATAAATTTTTAGAATTTTTTTATATTCTTATTTTTATTAACTACTTTGCTACTGTCGTAAATGCGGAAATTGTGCTAGCCAAAATTAGTGCCGGATTAGTGATGGAACCGGATTAGCAATGGCTGGATTAGTGATGGTCAACCTGTACTATGTAGAAAAAGGTTAGGTCAATGAAAAATTAAGGAAGTAAGGTTAGTAACTTTACTAAGGCACCTGTATATTGAAGGTAACTTGAGAACTGAAATAAAATAACTAACATTATAACTAATGTAATTAAACTTTTAATGTAATTAAAATTTCACAAGTATATGCATAACTGCCACTATCATATCCACTATCCACTACTATATTATAAGCTTCATGATACAAACTGTATCGTCATATATGAATACCTGTATAGTATTGGGCTAGTTATTCAATATAAATGATAATTTACAAAATAAACATATACTTGATATGCAAGAGAACGGGGAAAGTAGATTTTTTTATTTTGGAAAAATTAATCAGTCAGCCTAACTCACCTGAGGGTACTTCTCTTTTACTACATGAGTGTGATAGCATAAGCCTTAATTACCTATACTCCTTTTTAAAAAATGTTGGCATTGTTGAAACAACACTGGAGGTGCCTACCATAACTTAAAACACTGCTTCTTTCTTTCTGGCAAAGCCTTGAGAGAGAAGTTGGGTACCTAACATTCTACCTCACATTTTCTTATACTGTTTCTTATTTTCATGTGGTCAGATCTCTATTGCTTACTCTCAGTTTCTACCAGACGATATCTAGATACTGACTTCAAAATTTTACTCTTCACCTTTGACAGCCAGCCAACCCCTTTTCAATCTTTAGGCTAACATGACAGGTTTAGATACTGGAACTTCCTGCCTGGTGAAATCATCCTAGCTGAAGAGCTGGTACCTACAGTACATCAGTTGCCTTTGCCCCTAAATAGCAATTTGTTTATGGAAAGAAGTAATTTGTTTGATTGTCCCATAGGTTATGACATTTTAAAAATAAACCTAGGATGCATATACACAAACCATTGCCTTTCACTGAGGTGTCCTCTTTGCTTGAGGTCAGTTGCCTCTTTCTTGGAGCAAAACTTTTTACTAATTGGAGCCAGTGAAAGACAGGATGGTTAATTTTATGGAGTGCTTCTTTTTATACAGTAGGTCAGAATTTTCTTCCATCATAAAAAATGGTTTGCAATTCTCACACGGAACATTAACTTGGTTATGTAACATAATGGCTAATTTGTATAAAACCTTTATTTCCTTTTCAAGATTACAATCCTACTTCAATTTATTCAATACTTGATTCAAAGATGAATGACAGCAAAGATATAATTTAGGTTTCATATAATGTTCTTGTTTTTTAGGTTTCATACAATGTTCTTGTTTTCTGTGAATCATATTTTTTTTCATTTTTTACATAGCAATAATGTATATCTCTGTAAAGAATCAGATTGTACTAAGTGGAATGATTACACATGGGTTCTTTTACTGCTTTTTAGTTGTCTTCTGGAGAGATGCGAATTCACCAACTAACAGCATTGTTACATGAATCAGAAGCAGAAAATGCCAAGTTAGTACAACTTTCAGATGCACTTAAAGAAGAAATTAGAAGGTCGTCACGCAATGAAAGTAGAGAAAAACATATGGAAAATATGGAGTACATGAAGAACATTATATTGAAGGTAAGTCCCGATTTGTTTAAATCATATAAGTGAGGTAGCATTTTAGAATATTAGTGACCTTCAGACTTCTTCATGTTCCCAACAAAGATGTTTTTTTTTAATGACCTACATGAAACTCATTTCTAGTTTTGCTGAAACTTGTGAAAAGCTATACTTCTACTGATATTGTCATTCTGTTCTCATATACTGTATACCTTAAATTTCACAAATGACACTAGAATTTGAAAATTAATATACTTAAATTTATTTGTATCAGAAACATACCTTTTATGTTTTGATTCAGTTTTCTGGCTTAACTGTCACATAATAATGCCTGTAATACAACTTTGGAAGTAAATACCGGTATATTTTAGAAGGATCATATACATGTAATAGGCTTAGATGAGTGAGCATTTTAAGAGCTGGGTGTCCTTATTTTGATATCTTTTTGTTGCACTTCTGAACAGCTTGTTCAAATTTGAGGACTTTCAATGTTGTTCTTGACAAATTTGAATGTAAAGCTTTCCATCTCAGTTGAAGGCCAATCTTTAGCTTTCAGTTGGAGCATTTCAATTCCACTGGAAATGTCGTGAGGTACTTGACATTATATCATGAAAAATATTAGGAAATCATAAATTCAAGATTCTGGTATATGATCAGTCCTTTGTCTACCTCAATCAAGAAATGTGGTATGATCTCCTTTGTTTGCTAAATCCTACAAAGCTTCATTTTAAGAGGCAGGTTTGTCTTTCTTTTGTGACTTAGGGTGAGTTTGATACGAGTTATTTTGCCTGTCATGGCATCATAACTGTCAGTTCTTATTCACTATTCAGTGATCTTGTGTAAACTTAAAACAGAGTACACTATACATGTATTCCACTTAAACATATCATCAAGTGAAATTTTAAGCTGTCAGCAAAAAAAATGTTTGCAAGAAAGATCAAATGATACAGAAAGGATGGTAAATCAGATAAAAGTTAATTGAACAACCAGAATGTACGATGAGAAATAGGACCAGGTAGCAAAGTAAATCCCATCTTATAGACAATGTTTACCCTTAAACGCCGAACCTCTATTTACAAAAACGTCTCCGTATGCGGCGTTCGAGTTAGCGCTGCGGGAAAAAGTTTTTTCAAAAATCACAGCACGCTTTAGTTTTTAAGATTAAGAGTTCATTTATGGCTCCTTTTTTTGTCATTGCCTGAAGTTTAGTATGCAATCATCAGAAATGAAAAAATTATCATTATCATATATAAATATTGAAATATATGACAGCGCAAAAAAAAATTTTCATATATAATTTTATACAAATCGCGCTGTGAGCAAAACGGTTAAAGCTAACGGATATAATTTTATACAAATCGCGCTGTGAGCAAAACGGTTAAAGCTAACGGATTATTTTTTTTTCTTTGTATTGTACTCTAAATTGCGATGATTTTGGTATATAACAAATTGTAAAACGATCAAAGCAACACAGAGAAAATATTAGCACAATATGATGCATGAATGTGAACGCCATGGACGTAAAAAAATGTTTTTTTTTTTTTAAAATTCACCATAAATCGAAATATTGTGCTAGAGACTTCCCGTTTGTTGAAAAATGAAGCTAATTGATTGAATATTACTAGACTGTAAGTGTTTTAGCTTACAATTGCAGTTTTCGACCATTTCGGTCGAGTTAAAGTTGACCGAAAGTTGAATTTTTTCTATTTATCATAATTTATATGAAAATATTTCAAAACTGATAAAAGCTACAACCATGAGTTATTTTCTGTTGTATTGTACATGAAATTGCGCACATTTTCATATATAAAAGTTTATGTAACGACTAATATAAAACGGTGCAAACATTACGATAACGTGATTTAAAGAATTTCTGAGATGTTCGGCCGAAGTTACCACGCAGACGAAGGAAAATGTTTTTTTTCAAAATTCACCATAAATCGAAATATTGTGCTAGAGACTTCCAATTTATTGCAAAATAAAGGTAAATGATTGAATATTACTAGAATGTAAGAGTTTTAGCTTACAATTGCGTTTTTCGACCATTTCGGTCGAGTTAAAGTTGACCGAAGGTTGAAATTTTGGCAGTTATCGTGATTTATGTGAAAATATTTCAAAAGTGATAAAAGCTACAACCATGAATTATTTTCTGTTGTATTCTAAATGAAATTGCGCACATTTTCATATATAAAAGTTTATGTAAAGACTAATGTAAAATGATGCAAACATTACGATAACGTGATTTGAAAGAATTTCTGAGATGTTCGCCGAAGTTATCACAAGCAGATGTAAGGAAAAAGTTTTTTTTTTTTTAAATTCACCATAAATCGAAATATTGTGCTAGAGACTTCCAGTTTGTTGCAAAATGAAGGTACATGATTGAATATTACTAGAATGTAAGAGTTTTTAGCTTATAATTGCTTTTTTTTTACCATTTTGGTCGAGTTAAAGTTGACCTAAGGTTGAAATTTGCAGCAGTTATCATGATTTATATGAAAATATTTTGAAACTGATAAGAGCTACAACCATGAGTTATTTTCTGTTGTATTCTACATGAAATTGCGCACATTTCCATAAATAAAACTTTATGTAACGACTAATATAAAACGGTGCAAACATTACGACAACGTGATTTAAAGAATTTCTGGCGGACGTAAGGAAAAAAGTTTTTTCAAAAATTCATCATAAATCGAAATATTGTGCTAGAGACTTTCAATTTGTTGCAAAATGAAGGTAAAATGATTGAATATTACTAGAATGTAAGAGTTTTAGCTTACAATTGCGTTTTTTGACCCATTTCGGTCGAGTCAAAGTTGACCAAGGTTGAAATTTTGGCAGTTATCAAGATTCATATGAAAATATTTCCAAACTGATAAAAGCTACAACCATGGGTTGTATTTTGTTTAGTTTATATGAAATTGCACACATTTTCATATATAAAACTTTTACGTAACGGGCTAATATAAAACAGTGCAAAAATTACGACAAAATGACGAAAGAATTTCTGAAATTTTCGGCCAAGTTACCGCGTGGACGTAAGGAAAAAGTTTTTTTCAAAAATTCACCATAAATCGAAATATTGTGCTAGAGACTTCCAATTTGTTGCAAAATGAAGGTAAATGATTGAATATTACTAGAATATAAGAGTTTGAGTTTTAGCTTACAATTGCATTTTTCTACCATTTCGGTCGAGTCAAAGTTGACCGAAGGTTGAAATTTTTTGTAGTCGACGTACGGTACATCCACTTGGCACCCAACAGACAATTTTAGTCGACGTATGATACGTCCAGTAGGCATTTAAGGGTTAATCTCCTCTGTGTACATAAGCTTAGTAAAAGTATTTATTACTGTTATCATCATTAACTTGCTGCTGCAAAATAAAATGACCTTATATGAAAAACAAAGAGGAATATAGCAGTGAAAGTAAATAAAAATAAAATTAAAGATAAGTTAGAAATAAATAGTTGATATGACATAAAAAATCAAGATAAACAGTGGCACAGGATTAATGCCAGCATTCATATTACTGCCCTAGAAATTGTTCTACTGTTTTGTAATAAAGAGACAAAAAACCCTCAGGCACTAAGGTACTAATTTGACTTGTTTCATTTACTGCTAATATCCACTCTATAGATCAGTATTCCAACAACAATAGAACGGATGATCTTATGTATATGGTATCTGAAGCATGTGGTATTAAGAGCTAACGGAACTGCTGTATGTTGCTGTAGACAGAAGACAGAACTTTGGCTCAAGTCTTAAATACTTGTGAGTAGGTTTAAAAGTCCACCTCCTCCCCTTCTACCAACTCAACTGTCATCGAGACCTGCATCTCCTCCTTCCTATGCCTCCTTGATGTCTAGAGGGTCCTGGTTATCAAGAGGTGGCAGATAGACATTAAATTCGTCACTGGATGAATCTGGCACATCAACATCAATGAAGAAAATTTCCATCAGCAGAAATTCTTTTGTTTTCTCCTCAGAAGCATCCAAAGCTTCACCTGGAGTCTTCTTATTAGAAATCCGATGTCAAATATTAAATTGAAACAGCCAACCCTCCAACGCCTTAAAGTCCACAATCTTATGCAAGCCTGCGAACTTTGTAACTGCAGCCTTCAACTCAGCACTGCTCACATTCATGCCAGCAGCCCTCTGCTGATGAAACCCCATCAAGGTCAACTCTTCACTGTCCTCATAACAACCTTTTGCCATGATCTTGCGGGCTTGACTCATGGTTGTCCTTTTATGAAAGTCTGTAGCATATTTCTTCATCTTAGTCTTGGGAAGATTGACTGGGCAGTGCCATATTCAATGTTTTGTGACTTAGAACAGCTTTGCTTCATTCCCCCAATGAGTTCGAGTTTCTGTTGAAGGATCAACACCTTCCTTGCCCTCTTAGGATGAGGAGGGCCCATACACACAGTGCACAGAACCACACACAACACAAGCAGGACCTGCAATGCTGCAAGCACTGCAATGACAGCCAGGTGCTTGGGAAATAGCATCATGAAAGCAGTCCATTTGCAGATAATTCAAATATGTGACTAATCAAGCATGACTGTATGTAGAAAGAAGGAAAACGGGTTGTTACTGAGTACACTGATACTTTCCAGATGTAGCCAATTAGTGTACAATAAGTTTATGACGCTATTTCTGTTAGCCACTATAAAGCAAAAAATTACAATGCATACATTTCCACAAATGCCTAGAAAACTTAAGAAGAGTGTGAGTGCTTTGCCACGCCCACACTTTCTACAATATGCTATTAAGCTGATGACATATCCATGTCAAACAATAAAAATCGATAAACAAAGTGACGTTTCATGACTTATGTGAGACGTCATGCTTTTAAGCTAGTAGCAATCGTGAAAGCTAACTTTTTCTCTCTACCACTACCTCTTCCGTATTGTGTATGTGTTTGTGTGTATGATTCTTAGTGCAATATCACATGTTGCCTTTTTTTCTTGCTTTGCTTGATTTACTACACAGTACCCTTTCATTACAAGTTTAGTTGACTCTGAGTATGATTATCATACATATCATAACAAGAGAATATTTTATCACTTGATATTTCATCTCTAACTTATGTGAGAATATTTAAAATGCAAATTTGTGGATGTTGGCAACATGTTTTGCCAACCAAAGCAAAGGAGTGTGCACGTATGTACGTACCATATGCACACAATGTTTATCTTTTGAGTTGTAAAAATAAAGAATGAGAAAATACTGTACAGTAAAAATATAAAAGATAATACTGTAGCATAAAATAAATAAAAAAAGGGAAGGGGTGTTTGTGTTATAGGCTTCATTGTAAGCAGTGCCTCAGTTGTTTTCTCTCTTCTCATTCTCTCTATACTATATCTCTTTTTTTTTTTGCTTTGTTACAGTACGGTACTGTACATATCCTTTAATCAAATGTGGAAAAAGCATAAATGTAAAAACATGAAACAAGAAAAATCTCTAGTGAAGTCAGATGCCTTCTTACCACTTTCTAGCCATCCAGCACTGCATTTTCACCCCCTCCCAGCCAAGAAAACTGCTTCCCTACTCCAACCACCTTCGAAAACAACTCTTTCTCTACACAGCCTCTCTGCCTTCCTTTCCCACGGTACCCCGCCATCTGACCCCCCAACCTTAGAGACTTCTCCAGGCCACCCCCCACCTCTCTAACTCTTTCTCAGTCTGTTTATGAGTGTAAGCAATGTTACCAACATTTTCCCAAGGCTGCTCAGCATTGCCAACCATTGGAGAGCAGTTTTTTCAAATTTTTTGTAACATATATTATTATTATTATGCATAAGATGAAACCTATTCATATGGAACAAGCCAACAGGGGCCATTGACTTGAAATTCAAGTTTCCACAGAATAAGATGTTCATTAGGAAGAAGTAAGAGGAGGTAAAGGGAAATACATAAAGAAGAGATCCCACTTATCAAAAAAGAGAAAATAAATTAATAAATTAATAAATAGATAAAATGTATTAAAATGCAAGGAGAATAGTATTATGGTAGTAATGCATTGCATATACAGTATTATATATCTTTGTTCCTTGGCCCCTGTCCAGGTATGTTAGGTAATGGTGAGTTCCAGATAAGGAAGATCTGGATAATTGAGGGATTACTTTAACGATGATATTTGTACTGTATACTGATTTTTACATGAGATCTCATATTTCCAGTTTTTAAACTGTAATAGCTATATCTTCCATTGAATTAGTATTTACAGTGTCTAAGGGAAGACAGTTCTAGTGCTTTACTAATGTTGAGATTAAACTCTCAGTTTTTGGTGATGAAACATGGAGAAGAGCGTAAGCACATGGTACCAGTGCTGAAAACAGTCCTCCAGCTGTCTCCTCAAGAAACTGCTGACCTTGAACATTTTGCTGTTGGTAAGTTTTATTTGTTGTTATAGTTTATACCAGGTTTAACACTTGAGCTCATTGCTGTTTTACATTAATGTGACAAATTAAAATAAGAGAGAGTAATGGTGTATAGGAATTCAATGGTTTGTGAGTGACATTGTTAATGCATAGACAGTCTTCTTCAGATTTATAAACAGTCACTTTTAGTTGAATCTTAAGCCACCTTTTGTCATTAGGGTTTTGATTTTACTTTTCATTGCCATGAGACCATGACTTATCTAGAGGAATTGGTAGCACAGAGATATACAGTACTTGCATAGTTTAGCATGACAGTAACTAATACTGTAATTTCATTTGCTTCTTCATAAAAAACTGTATTATGATTTGCCTTTATTTTCAGTAATAAATATAAGTAGTGTTTCTTGAGAGAAAGTTTTTATCATTAATTTTAATTTGATCATTTATAAAATTTGAAGCTCTAACTTTACCTGATGTTCGGGTAGTAAGTTTTAACATTAAATAATCAGTGGCAGCGGGAGTTTGATTGCTGTTGTGCCAGTTTACAGATTTCATTTAGTTCTTAAATGCCATTTATAGAGTAAGAGATGTAGAAGCTTGTTGTATGTGTCTTAGTAAACAGGTAGGAAAAGCTTTATTGTAACAGAGAAGATGCAAGCTTCACTTTTGTTCATACTGCTATTGGTGATATTTACAGGTGGAGATGAAGGAGGAAGTGCTCAAGGCTGGGGAAGTTATCTTCATCTGTGGTCTACTAGATAATGAAATCTTAGCATTGATTTTTCCGATAGAAAATAATGTTTATTATTATTCCTGTAGAAATCATGTTATTTTCTTAACTAAGGATGTCATAATGAATACTGTACATTGTATTATACAACATATTTCTTTGTATAGGTGTTATGTTAAAATGTGTCCATAAGAGAGTACTTACCAGATGCTGAAGCAGCCATTCATGACAGAGTTTATGAATATGAAAATATTTATTAATCTCTTTGGCTTAATTTTGAATAAAAGCAACACAGTTTTCCGAAAAATTTTTAGGGGTGCTTATCCAAAAGGGATCCCTTCGGCAATACAGTAATACCTATTTTAACTGTAGTCTTGCTAACCCATTTTTTGTCATGTGAACAAATGATTATAGTGTCTCTTATTCATGGTAATGAATAGTACAGTACTATTCAGGTCTAAAGCCATTCCCAAAGAAATCTTATTTGAAAGTTGTTTGAGACTTTAGATTTTGTGATTAAAGCTTAAATTTTTGGAAAATTGAAGTATTCTTTGATTAGTAATATGTAAGGTGTTACTCTCTTGAGTTGCCAAATTAATTTTTTTTTTTATCATTGTAAACCAGTTGTAGTTTTTTCAGATCTATTGCTAGTTAATACTTTTATGTAAAAGGAGACTGCTGTATTTGTAGTGTTTTTTCACATGCTAGCCATTTTTTCATCTTTTTGCACTGAAGTCAGGTTAACTTGGATCTTGTGCTTCGCATCTTAAAAGCATTGTATCTTGGACACAGTATTTTATCCGTATCCGTACTACCTTAAAACATATTTCACTCTTGCAAGTATATTGTCTTTGTGTCAGTTGCTGATGTTGCCACCAGCTCACGTTAGTTTTTGGGAGATCAGTAGTCAGTGGATTGCTAATTACAGTGACTATTTTTTTCTTGTACTGCTAAGCTATGGGAAACTCTCCAATTTCCATTTTCCCTAAGTTTTTCTTTCAAATAAGCAGTCTATTATGTCTTCCAAGGTTTGATTTCACCTTTTTTTTCACCTTCATATTTTCATCTGCTTTTGAGCTTGGGATAGTCAAGAATTCTCAGTTTCCACTTTCTTTGGTTTTCATATTAAAATCTAAATATGAAAATTTATCCATAAGATATGCATAGAATATGATAATTTTGTGAATTATATGTAAAGCTTTGAGTTTTTCTTATGCAGTAGAAAAATTCACTAAGCAGGAGGAGGTACCCACAATAACAGTGCATATTTATCTCTCCTGTTTTCAGTTACTCTCCCACTGTGTTTTATTTAAAAAAAAAAGTACCAGGATACAGTTGCATTTTAGTTAAATTCGCTTAATGACTGAATCACACATATGTGTATCTTCACTTTTCCAGTAGTGAGAACATGCATACCACAATTAATAAAATTATTTACTGAATATAAGCATTCTTTATGGATTTTTATAGTTGGTCTAAAAGCTAAGTAGTCAGTACTTTACTGCGTCAGTTTCAAATGTAAAGTTTAGAAAGCATACCGCAAGGTAAAAAAGAACAGCTAGTTGTACAGCAATGTGAAAACCTATAATTACAGTAAAACCTAATGCTTTCAAGAAAGGAATATATCTTGAGGCATGAGATGCATTAATTTTACCTTATTTTATTATCTCAACAAGTTTATAATTGTAGCTATCAGTGCAAAAATGAAAAACTTAGATAATCCTGTGTTCATATTTTTTGGCTTTGATAAGAGCATTCAGTCAGGGTGAAAACCAGGCACTGGGCTTTACAAGGTCAGTTCTTTGTTTTTGTTCAATGTGCTTCTGGCAATCAGCACCTATGGTAACTGTAGCTAGCATAGACAGTTCCAAATAGTTTTAATGTTACTTGTTTGTGCCTAATTGTGAGTATTCTTAGATGAAGTGTTTTGCTCAGCAGTTAATTATTTTGGTGTTTGTATTAAGTCAGTAATTTTTTCAAAGACTCGTTGTGAAACTAAATGACCTTGTTGAGTATCAGTGCTTGGCCTTGAGTGATTTCATATTCAGCCTTTAACCAGAAGAAACATCATAAAAGATCCAATTGTAATAGTTTTGCACAGGGTTAATCTGATGCCAATAGAAAAAAACTGTATGTGGAAAGATGTGAAGACTGTAGAGTCTTTAAAGGAGTCATTGGCACATGTTTTCCTTAAGAGGTTGTAAAATATTTGAACCTGTAGATAAGAAATTGAACTTTGCAAATAAATGGGAGAATTCAGTCTACCTGTTGTATACTGTATAGCTTAATCTCAAATGTATATGCTCAAGTTATGAGGTGGTCCATGAAGAGATATGCATCATTGCTTTAGGCCTGATTGAATTAAAGGACTGTAATTAACTTATTTATTTGCATGGTGCTTTATATTTGTGTAGCGCACACTTTTATTTGTATATAATCCTTATAAAATTGTACAGTATTTAAAAGTGATTTATGATTCTTAAGTAGTAACTGGTTTTAAATTCATTAAATATGTGAAAGAAGTTATTAATAACGAATATATTTTTAATCAATATGCAGTTCAGTAACTGCTGCACAGTAATTTTCCCATTATTCACTGTTTTCTTTGTGTTTTTAACATGGGAGTAATTTTGAAACTAATGCCCATTGTAGGGTTAAAGAATAACAGATAACAATTTACATAGAAAACATAATTTGCTTCTACACATCTTAGACTATTTTTCCATGTAGACACTGTGGACATTAGGCACAATGTAACAAGTTTTTTATTTTATTGTCATACACCTCTGCCACCAGCACATTCAGAAACAAAGACTGCTTCCAGCATCGTTTCTTAAGTTGCAAATTGTTTTCCTTCCAAAAAAGTCTTTTATCTTGAAAAGGTAAAAGTCGCTCAGGGATAGGTCCAGGCTGTAAGATGGATGGTGCAAAACTTCCCATCTGAAAGCTTGAAGGTTTTGTTACAGGCTTTGCATTGTAATGGAGTAGGCCTCTCCTGCGATTCTACATGGCTACAACAATCACATCAGGTTTACACAATATGTTGGTTTACTGTGGGTCCTTGGGGCATGACCTCAATATGAGTAGAAGGAAGGATTTGTGAATGAGGTGACAGCTGTGGTGTATGATGTGGGAATCCAAAATCTAAGTCACATAATATAACAAGTGCCTTAATATTCAGGGTAACTACACAAAAATAGTCTATGGTGTATAGAGGTAAAATAAAAATATTTTTCATAAATCTTGTTTTTTAATGCTAATTGGTACTAGTTTCAGAAATAACCTTGCTCACATGTAGAAATGCAGGACTCACACATATAGGTTGTATGTTGTCTTTTAAATATACAACATAACTATGAAATGGGTTGTAAATGTGTGTTTGCAGTGCTTTTATGAAATGGAAACTTACATAGTCATGCATTAGCAATTGTAGTGTTTCATGCCTTCAAATTTGTCCCCTAAATTCACTTGAGCCCTTGCTCAGGTCATCTCGGAATAGCTTAGTTAATTGTAAAACCTTGGGAAGGGTCTTTGTTTCCAGTTGTGAAAATATAATTATGAGTGATAAAAATCTTGTTTGAAGTTGAGAGTTTGAAGCAGAGTGAGAATGTTATCTCTGATAGACATAAGAAAGGTTGTCTTTTAAAACTTGCAATGTCTTGCAGGAAAAAGTTTGATGGTAAGGTAAATAAATAAAAATAACTGATCGTTTGTTATTTCTGTCAGATACAATAATCATAGTAAGGTTTGTTTAGATTACATGGAATGTCATCCTAAGCATTAGAATTACAGTAATTTTAAATGGGTAGTTGAGGTATATGAAGAGGTATGTGTATTCTAATTTCTCTATGGTGGTTGACACTTCATTTCTGTATTTCATGTTTTGGATATAATTTAAAGCTTATTAACGTACCTCCTCTTTTAGAATGAACGTAAATTTTATCCAGGAATTTAATTTTTCGTTTTACTTATAGTCTTGAAACCTAGGCTGTTTTATCATCATTCTGGTATCCTTATTGCCTATATGTGCGGGAACCCTAAATAAAAAAGGGTAAAAAGGAAGAATTAAGTTAGATGGGTGCTCAGAAAAAGGGTGCACAAGGCAGAAAAGTAGAAAGAACTCATTTTATGTTGAACTTTTTAAAGGGAAAATCTGATGTAAAAACAATCATGATGGTGATTGATGTGTGGGTGCTAACATGTTCATGTATTGTGCTTGATAATGGATTTATCTTTTGAAATGCCATTTCAGGTTGGCAAGCACAGTAGACAGCTTCCTGGGAAAATCATTGAGGTACTTGAGTCATATGTGGGAGCTGATGTTTTGAACATATGAAGACCTGAAGAACAGCCAAGACACCATAAACAGGACATCCCCATAGTTGCAGCTTATATTTTGTGCCACAGGTTTCATCCTTAAATACCTTTTGTTAAAGCATTCTGATGTATGGTAAGCTGTATGAATGGTACTTTCTGTTCAATTTGCTATGCTTTGGTGGCAACCTTAAACTAGCATTCATCCTTTGTCCCACAGATTGGATAGGCTACCTAGGGTCGGGTTCCCTAATTAGATGGACTTTTGATCTTTCACTACATCCCAGAGTGAAACCCTCTTCTGTACCTAGTGGTTCCAGAGTACATGAGCAGTCATCACTTGACCTTTGGCTCTACTATTATCAGAGTATTCCTCTCAAGCTGAATGTCTGCACTCCCAGGATCATCTAGAATACAGGATTGCTTTAAGAGGTAGCTTCCTTATTCCCAACAATTGTAATAATTCCATTTTCCCGCCTCTAGAATTATTGCTTGTACTTGCTTTACAGAGCATCAGCATGCACATTCTGCTTGTTTCAAGCATCAGAGGATTGTAAAATTGGGATGGTCTTCCTGGCAGTGTTACTGATAAAGATTCTTATAAGTTCAGTGCTGTGCACCACTGCCTTAATTGTTATTTACATTACTGCTTATGTATGTACAGCAGATACTGTATTTTACCTCTTTATCTTTTTTACTTATGGTGTTCCATTTTTTGGAAAATTGCTTGACAAATAAATGGAATTACAGATACAGTATATTTCATAAGGGTTATGATGGAGGGGTCTGAGAAGCAGGGAAGAGAGTAGCTGCAATCTGGATGAAATAAGAGATAGTAGAGAGATGTGGTGTCTATTGGCTAGAAAATAAGGCTGAGCTCTCAAAGACAGGAGATTTGGACATGTGATGAGGAATGAGGAACTATTAAGTCAGAAAAACAGTAGATATGCAAGGTGCAGGAAAGCCCGTGAAATCATGAAGACCTTTACCATATGGGAATTCAGGTAGATTGTGCACAGGACAGAGGATGGGAGAGCACTCATTTTATGTATAAACCCATAAAGGGGAAAAGTGGTGTAAAATTGGTCTATATGATGATGACAATTCCATGAGGATGTTTTCTCATTTTGGACAATAACATCCAATAGATTTTTCCATGCATTTAGCATGCCTTAAATCCAGGTTCCTCACCTTTCTTTAATTTTTTCTGCCTCTGCAGTTCTCTCTCATCCTTTATCATATTTTTTTAAAGTAGACAGTCTCTGAAAGTGAAAAATAATAGAATAAAGCAGTCTGAATGAAAAAAATTACTTGTGCTAGACGTTAAATAGTTCTCTTCTTCCTCCAGCCCTATTTATGAGCCCTTTGAAAGCTGAGAATTTCAACAAGTGGCCGTCTATGACTCACTGTTAATGGTACTAAAGGTTCTTAGCAATATCCCTCTTGCCTCCAGTTGTGTTGCTTTCTGCTATTCCATTTTCACCTGTCTTCTGTGGTGTCTTCAAACCTAGCTGTCGAAAAAATTGTATGGGCAAGCCCTATGAGATTTTAGAAATGAGACTCTGTGGTAGCACTGAACAGAAACCAAGTAGTCTCCTTTCAAGGGGTGGTGCCACTATTATCCCTGCATGACTTGTAGTCAATGTTAAATGTCTTTTCGACCAAACATACATTGCTGTTTGGTATTTACTATTTGTCTGTTCCCTTTGGTTTCCTTCTGTGTAGGTGACTGTAATTCTCTTGCTCCAGTTTGCACCCCATTTCTAAAAATGAATCATTGGGCCTGTCCCATGAGTTTAGAAATGTTTGTGGCCTGGATAAATTAATTTAAGAATACTGTACAGCCAAGGTGATTGGTTTAAGCCTTTGCTGCCTGCCATGTAAAGCATAAAGTTTTATGCAAGTGTTATACAGTTTGGTCAATTGTACATTAATTTTGGTCTTACCAGTGATAATTGTTACTGATGTGTAGATATGTTGAATGGTTTTATGATAAGTTTGCCTACTCCCAGATTGTAACAAGAATGTTTTCATTAGCTTTTCATGAAATGTAAAGGACGAAAAAATGTGGTTAACGCTGATGTTTTGAACCTATTGCATGTCATTGTGTAGAAACTGATTAGTCTCTTTGGTTAGTTTTTCAAGTATGGCCACAGGCTGCAAGTGGGTGATTCCATTATATATGGATACAAAACATTTGGTGCACCAATATCCAAGGGATAGAGAAGACAAACAGTGTGCATGGTTCTTTTAAAAGATTCAAGGATATAAAATAAGTAGAAATTCAACATAGTTTTTACATTTTTATTACTGCACCACACATCCTGAAAAAAAAGTAAGTTACACAGCACAGTTTCATGTGATGAGGAATCTCATTAAATAAATGGTCCCAGAATTGTACTCTGCACTCTGTTAGAGATGGTTTAACAAGATGAATATTCATTTTCAGCACCAACCAACTTGTTGGCAAATATTAACAGGTCTAAAGAAACAATGGAGCATAACCATCAGTCCAGAATCTCAATCCATACCAGGCATCAGGGCATACTGGAGTGTAACTTCTGCCGCCCAACCTGAAGTATCCTAACCCAAATTTTTTATAATCTATAATTTGTAGATCCCTTGCTTTCTTCATAAGTGTTTTTACTGATTCCCACAGTTTTTTTAGAAATTATTTAATATGGTTAAGTTTTTCTAGAATTTCTCTGCCTAGTATTGTATTCACTTTTATTTTTACAATGGTTTTGGTAATGCTAAACCAGTCTCAGTCACATCCCTTCCTTACTTAAGCTTGCTTATTTCTTTCTTTCAGTTGTTTGTAAAAGCCTTTTGTAGCAGTGATTATATAGCTTTGTCTAGGCTGGGCCAGCCCCATAATAGTAAAGTATTTCAACTTGATGGTCTGGTTAAATTACCTAATAATAATAATTAGCATTATGGTGACTTATTAAAAGGAATATTAGTTTTGTTTGCCATCTTGTTACAGCTAAAAGAAATTTTGTCTTGCCCATTAATCCTCCCCTACCATTGATTTTTCAGGCCATTCTAGACCTTTCAATTTTGTGCTTTCTGTGACAGATGTACAAAGATGACTTTTTTTATAGGTAGTGTTTCTTCAAAGAATTGCTTTGGGATTTCAGTGTGCCCTTTCTTTTCACTATCCTTTATTATTTTCTTCTGTATGGGTTTAATATTTATAACTTTTGCTGTTCCCTATATCATTTACCCTAAGTCATTGGGGCCGGTCTCTTTGAAGGAATAAAAGTTCCATGACTGAGACCATAGGGGGAGGGACCTCACCACCACTTAAATATTCACACTCCTTAACCCCTTTCCCATGAAACTGGATAGGGCTTACAGTTTGGTTCACTATGTATGTTGGCCAGTGTCTAACTTGGAAGTCTTGATCCAGTCTGGTCAGCCTATCAGTGGAGACCCTGTGTGGGAAGATAGTTTGTCTCTCATCCTCAGTCTCTTCATCTTTGCCCATTATTCTCTATGAGCCTCTCCAAATATGGTTGGTTTGTCACTCAAGCTTACTAATTAGCTATGCTTCAATAACTTTTACATTTGAACTTTTTATCCCTGAAAATAGCCACAAACTTACTCAACCTTTAGGGTTAACACTGTGACAGTTAAGATTTTTAGCTCAGTGGTGTGATTAATATAATTACCTGCCTCCATGTTAGGATTATCTCTAATAGGTATCCTCTGGTTTTTAGATTTGAGAGTCACTGAACTAAGAATGCTCAGACTCTGGGAGATCCAATTATAGTAGTTCTTCAGTTCCTGAAGCCTTGAGAGGTTGATTCAGAAACACCTTCCCTTTATTGATAGGGATCAGTAGGGTTCCTCTTTGCAATTAGATATGTAATGTACGACTTCCCTGTTTTGTCTAGTGCCTAAATATGTTGTGAAATGGTACTGTATAGTATATGCAGGAACACATTTAATCACATACTGCACTGCTCTGGGGTATTGTAGTGAAAATATTCAGAGGAGGTAGAAGACCTTACTCCATATTTAGTGAGAACAAGAAGTTCTTTAATAGAAAATAATTCCACATTTTAAAGCAATTCAGGTAATTCCTGTCTGAAGGCTATACTGAAAGGTTATTGATAATTTCAGTTATGTATGTCCCTTTCATAGCACTCTTAGTCAAATTTAAAAATACTAATTTCACTAAAGGTGATTCAGTACAACAATAAACACTTAAAACTTTCCAAAGGGCAGCACGGCAGCCTAATTTTACAAGCCATGTATCAACATTTTTTATACAATAAAGAGCTTTACTTTCAAGAGAGGAGATAAAATTATAAACATGATTCATATCATCACTTAACATGTTCATGAATGTGCCTAATGAAATTACATCATTTTTAATATCATTCTGGGACTGGTCTGCCAAACTGAGGCAAAGGTAGGGAATAACTTCCTGTTTAATAAATGTAGGAGGATGCACACTGTCTGACCAAGAATCAAGTGCTTTTGCAAGGGATTTCACACAAGCTTGTGCAACGGTTCTTACTTCTCTGTAGCCATTCATCTCTCCCTTGTCAAAAACTCTGTCATCATCCTATAAAAAAAGATAAATGGATAAGATTTTCTTGTTATCTCTGAAGATAAAAGAAGCAAAATAACTAGCCTAACACTGCCAAATGTATTTCTTTACTGCGTTCCTTTCTTATATGCTAATTAAATTATGTTTTTATGTAAGTAACTTACCCAGCAATTACATAGCTATTAGTTTCTTTTAACCGGCAGCTTAAACTTTTGAATTGCGAATCACGCTAGTTCTGTTTTGGTTATGGTGATGTGCCCCGCCCACTTTCAGGTGTAAGAGAAGGTACAACAAAGCAAAGAGCTTCAATTTGTTTCTGCCAGCTATGGTTGAAGGACTGTGGTTGGCAGCAGCTTGAATTTTGAAATTTAAACTTTGCTGGTTGTTTGCTCTATCTTCGATTGGTGAAGTATTTATTTTCGTAGCCTTTTGGCATAATTAAGATAGTGTTAGGTGAGTTTTGATCATTGGTTTACAACTCTTTGCCTGTTTTTGGGACTTGTATTAGAATTTTCGTGGCTGTCTGACACTAGTAGTTCTAGTATTAGGTATTTTAGCAAAGGCTGCAATACTAGACTGACTAAAGAATCTTACGACTCTCACAATGTTTGTGTTCAATGTAGGGGACAAACATGTTCAGTGGATACACATTGTGAAGAGTGTAGCGACTGGGATTTAAAGAAGTGGAAGACTTTAGATTCACATCTCAAGAAACTAGCTAGAGATAGGAAGAGGAAAGCTATTGCTAGGGAATCTAGTAAAGCTTTAGCTAGTCAGGATTCATCCGCTAAGTCGGATGCAACTGCACCTGTAATGTCTTCCGATCCCATTCCATCTCCTCCACTTCTGCAACCCTCTCTTTTACCTGGCTTTCTTGTTTCTGACCCCAACACCATTGTCAGTCTGGAGTCGAAAATCGACACTCGCTTCGAGTTGATTGTCAAACTAGCAGCCTAAGGGAGGTGATGGGGTCTGCCCCCAAGCAGTCGCCCCCTCAGTTCAGTCTGCTGATGAATCCCAGACTGCAACCAAAGGCCGTTGGAAAGACCTTCAAGTGAGTGCTCATTTTATGTCCTCCAGCTCCGAAGATTTTAGTCCCAGGCACGTGGCGCTATGCAGACAAGTCACGCCTGCTGAAAAGGCATGCAGTGGTGTTTGAGATTTCTTCCCCTGTTCCTTGTAAGAAGGGCAAGGAATCAGTGTGCCCATCATGTAGTCACTTGGATAATCCGGAACAATTTTCTTCTGCTTCTTCTGATGACAATCATAAATTGGCGCCGAAGCGCCTTGTGGCGCGGAGATGTTCTTAATCGAATAAAGGAACTACTGCATCAGGGGTTGTGCACCCAGCACCTTCATCTTCAATCAGCGCCCGAGCGGCCAGCAACTAGCGTCGAAGCGCCCAAACTCCCGTTTGCGGTTGAGCGACCACTGGTGCCCGTTCACCAACTTTCGTCACTGGCCCATCTCTACATCGCCCATTGGTGCCCGCTCCTCCTCCGCTTCTTAGTAGTGTCTTCTCGGACATTGTTCCTCCTTCAGTTGACCCAATTCAGAGCAAACTGGATAATATTCTCAGTTTGCTTCAGAAGGCGGCTCCTACAGCTCAGATGACAGCGGGCTTATCGCTTTCTCCTTTCTCTTCTGAGGAAGAGGTTGTTTCAAATCAAGATGCTTCTTCGTTGGCATACTCTGCGCTGTTGAGGTTCCTGCTAGCGACTTATCCAAGCTTCTTTTCGCCAGCTACTCCCTCCGTTCCTGCTTCAACTTTCTTTATGGAAACCCCCCTACTGGATGAAGTAGAAGGGTGGTTTTCTGAGTAGAGGGAACAAGGCAAAGCAGTTTTTTTCCCACCTTCCAAGTTGTCCAGATCGAGCTACAGGTTTTATGTGACCGGAGAAGCTCCTTCCCTGGGAGTCTCTGCCTCCTCTCAGGGATACTTCTCCGGCCTTATAGACTTGGCTAGGAGATCAGCATTCGCCTCAGCCAAAATTATGTTTTCAGCCTCAGAACTTGCGCACCTTGAGAAGTGCACCTTCTCAAGAATATTTTTAAGGTGTTCGAAGTGATGAGTTTCCTAGACTGGGTGGTGGGCGCTCTGGAGGCCAAGTTTAGAGAGTGCTCCTTGTTACCTCAAGAAATCTCTTCAGATCTCTTAGGAGTACTTTCCTGTATTGACAGGGGTGTTTGCGATAGTACGCAGGAGTTAGCTAGTCTGTTTGCCACGGGTGTACTTAAGAAAAGAGAGCTTTGGTGTTCTTTTACTTCGAAAGGCGTCACTCCGTCTCAGAGATCGGCCCTCCTATTCTCCTCCTTGGACAAGACGTATCTTTTTCCACAGGCTATAGAACTGGACATCGCCTCTGACCTGCAGAAAAAGAACACTCAGGACCTGCTCTCCCAATATATGAGACGCCCCAAGAATTCTTCGACTCTTCCCCCCAGATCTTCGTCTCCGCTGCAGCCTACTCCTTTTCGGAGCTTCCGTTCTAGATCCCAGACTAGAACAAGAACATATACAGGCAGTCCCCGGTTAACAGCGGGCTTGGTTAATGGCGATCCGGTTTTATGGCACTTGTCTAGCGGCGAAAATTGGCAATTTTCTGCCAAAATCGGCGCCGATACATACCTAACAGAGGCGATGATAACCAAAAATCGGTGCTTTTCAGCGCCGATAAGCCCCGAAAAAGCGCCAGGAATCGCCGATTTTCGGTTGTCATCATGCCCCCAGAATGGAACACCCGCCGATAACCGAGGACTGCCTGTAACCGTTTCCCACAGCGTTCCATCAAGAAGTCCAAGAAATGAAACCATAGTCCTCCGTACTTAGGTAGGAGCGCGGTTCCTCTGCTTTTGGGAACTGTGGGAACAAAAGGGAGTGGAATCTTGGATAGTGTCTGTCCTGGAGAGCTGCATTGTCCCTTTTTTGAACAAACCTCCTCTAATCTGCAAGCCTGTTGAATTGACAGCTTACTCTCCAGGCTCAGAGAGATTTGCTGCTCTCTTGCTAAAGGTTGAGTCCCTTGTTCAGAAAGAGGCTATAGAGGTGGAAGAGGGCATTCATTCTCCGGGATTCTACAACCGTCTCTTTGTAGTGCCCAAGTCATCGGGGGGCTGGAGACCCGTTTTGGACTTATGTGTTTTAAATGTATTTCTGGATCGGGTCCCGTGTCAGCCGGTGAAAAAGTCCATTCAGCACTTATTTCTAGGTAATCCGTTGCTAGATACCAGAGAAAGCTAAATGAAATGCTGGAGTTACTACCCCCAGAGCGAGCTCCATTAGATGGAGTCGTGTATGGAAAAGGGTGAACTAAAAAACACGGAACCTTATCCTATAGAGATACCCAAGTCAGAAGTCCCACAGAGAGGTGCCGTTACAAACCCATGCACCACTCGCGGACAGTATACAAATCACCGCTAGCCGCATTCCATGAAAGCAACACCCCCACCAGAATGATGTTTACTATGGGGAGACAACATATGATAGAGGTGGGTCACGGGTGACGGTCCCCTCTCCAGAAATAGATTTTTCCTTTGTCAAATCCCTTTTTCTGGATCGGGTCCGTGTCAGCTTGAAAAATTAACAGAGAAATAAATATCATTCTTAAACTGTATGAAATAACAAAATGTAAGGGGAACAGAAGACCAAAGGTCCACCAAAAATTTTAATTGCTAGCAATAATAACAAGTAATGTACAAATGTAACTGATGGGAGCTTAAAGTTAACATGACAATATAAAAAATATACTTAAACAAAATAACTATACAAATTAAAAACATTATAACATAAATGTGTCATTTAGACAAATATACAGATAACACGGTCAGGTAATAAAGTCAAGGCGCCTGACTGAAATGACTGTAAGGGGATAACTGAGGCAGTGGAGGAAGAATTGACTAGGAATCTGAAAAGGGTACTAGAGGGAGGGACAATGTTCCCTGCGCGACTGCTGAGAATTTAAAGCTTCTAAGGATTTCAAATAGTGACGTTTGAAAACCAGGGGTGACTTCCAACCAGTGTATTTGGTAAGATCCATAAAATTCATGTAATGGAAGTAGTTAATAGAGGTGGCCACAGCTCTAATATCGTGAACTCTAGGGACTGAGTCAGGATTAGCCTGCTTGATGAAGTAAAGGATTTGCTGTCTAATAGCAGACATAGAGATATTACCCCCCCCTCAAAAAGACAACATTCAAGATGAAAACAAACCAGTCGGTCCTTGTATCCATTTGCCAGGGGAAATGGATGGCATCCATTGACATGCAGACGTGTACTTTCACATTCCAGTACATCTGAAGAGAATAAAAAAAAGTGTCTCCAGACAGTGGAAGAATTTCTGGAACTAAACTTTTGCTCGGCCAATCAGTGGATAAGTCTTCTAGGCACCCTCTCATCCTTAGAACAATTCGTCACTCTGGGAAGACTTCACCTGAGACCTCTCAAATTCTTCCTCAGAGCCAGATGGAACAGGAAAAAGTTTCCAGACTAATTTGTGTTCCCAATAACAGTGGAAATCAAGGAGGACCTTCGTCGGTGGAATTCCAGGAGGAGACTATCAGAAGGGAAATCTCTTCAACCTCTGAACCCCAGCCTAGAGTTCTTTTCAGATGCGTCAAACCTAGGTTGGGGACCTCTTTCGGGGTTGAAAGAAGTGTCAGGGACCTGGTCTCAGGAAGAGCAAAACTGGCACATCAACGTAAAAGAATTACAGGCAGTATTTCTGGGCCTACAGTGCTTCACTTCAGAAATTCGGGGGAGGACAGTAGCAGTGTATTCAGACAGCACGACGGCACTGGCATACATCAAGAAACAAGGGGGAACCCACTCTTTCTCCCTGTACGAAGTGGCAAGGAGTCGTCTTTGTCACACCAGGATTATACTCAAGTGACAAAATGTTTTATCCAGGGGAGACTCAACATTCTGGCAGACGAATTGAGCCGTCAAAGACAGACCCTTCCCACAGAATGGACATTAGACCCGTTTGTTTGTCTGGATCTGTGGAAGCCCTGGGGGGAAACCTGTGATAGATTTGTTCGCATCCTCCAGGAATCACAGACTTCCTCTTTTCTGCTCACCAGTACCAGATCCCTTGGCATGGGCAACTGATACAATGTTGCAGGATTGGTCGAACAAAGATCTGTATGCTTTTCCCCCATTCAGTTTAGTGAGACAAGTCATCAACAAATTCCGGTCTCATCAAAACCTGTCCATGATCTTGATGGCCCCCTTCTGGCCAGCAAAAGAGTGGTTCTGGGATCTACTAGAACTTACTGCGGACTTCCTGAGACTGCTGCCCGCAGAAGCAACAACTTCTCAGGCAACCTCACTTCCGTTGGTTCCACCAAAACCTGTCTTCTCTGGCTCTAACAGGATTCAAACTGTTAGGCGACTGCTCCGAAAGAAGGGCTTTTCAAGAGCAGCTGCAGATGCAATTGCAAAGTGTACAAGACATATATCAGATAATGTCTACCAGACTAAAGGGTCCATCTTCAGGTCCTGGTGCAGACGAAATAACGTGTCCTCTTCTGATACCTCTGTAGCAGAAATAGCGGACTTTCTTCTGTTCCTACGCTCCACTAAAAGACTTTCCACCTCTACCATTAAAGACTACAGAGCTATGCTTAGCTCAGTTTTCTGCCATAAAGGAATGGACTTATTGTCTAACCAGGATTTGTTCGATCTTGTTAAGTCCTTTGATGCCGCAAAGCTTAAAGAAAAACCTTTGCTGTCCCGGAACTTAGACGTGGTACTTAGGTGGCTGTCCAGTTCACGTTTTGAGCCCATCAATCTATCTCTTTAAGGGATCTAACCAGGAAAACTTTTTCTGGTTGCCTTGGCCACCTCCAAGAGATCCAGTGAAATCCATGCTTTAGACAGAGACATCGGATTTTCTCAGGGGAATGCAGTTTGCTCCTTTTCCTAGATGAATTGCCATCGAATCCATGGCCTTGTTCTTTTACGATCAAGAGCTTGTCTGAGATAGTAGGGCCGTTTGAAGAAGAAAGAACTCTCTGTCCAGTAAGGGCCCTTAACTTTTATCTTCACAGAACGAAGGACATTTGTAGTACTTCAAGGAATCTTTGGTGTTCTGTGAAATATCCCTCTTGACCCTTGTCTAAGAATGCCCTGGCATTTTTTCTGAGGACACTGATTTCGGAAGCACATTCCATGGTGAGTGAAGACTCACTCTCCTCTTACAAGGTAAAACCCCATGAGATAACAGCGGTCGCTACGTCTTTAGTGTTTAACTGCAATTTATCCCCCACATCAATTTGGTGTTTAACTGCAATTTATCCCCCACATCAATTGTGAAGCGAAGTTTTGGAAGTGCAAGTCAGTGTTTGCTTCCCATTACTGTATTTAAAGGATATCGAGACTACTTACGATCAGTGCAGTACCTTCGGTCCATTTTACACGGCTGGCGTGGTGCTGGGGGAGGAAACATAGAAAGCAATGTCCTTTCTTTAATCTCTTCGCCTTGCTTACGGTGTTGAGTTTTTGGGGAGCCTGGGAGTACTATGTACTTGTAGTACCCTCCAGTCTTTTGGTTTTAATGGTTGGGTATTGGTGTTTTTAATCTGGTTTTTTGGTGGTTATTTTGTGTGGTACTGCACCCTGGGCAGGGGCATCTTGTACTTTGCAAGCCCTCGGAAATTAGTCCATCACTCCAAAGCACCCACTGTAGTAGTAGGCCTTCAAGGCTTTACCACCTCGCCTCTACTAGATAAGATGAGCGCCAACCAGAGGCAGTATCTACCTGTAGCAGCTCTCTTATCAGGTAAGGTTTAACAACATTGATTCAATGTTAGCAAATTTATATTCTCAACTCATTACTATTAATAATGTTTTGGGGTAGATATGTCCAACATTCCCACCTCCATTCAATGTGGAAATCAGCTATGTAATTACTGGGTAAGTTACTTATATAAAAATGACATTTTTATGATAAAGTTTTATATATGCTTACCCAGTAATTACATGATCGGAGCCCACCCGCTCCCCCTCACTGGGACATAAGGGCATAAACAAATTGAAGCTCTTTGCTATGTTGTACCTTCTCTTATACCCGAAAGTGGGCGGGGCATGTCACCATAACCAAAACAAACTAGTGTGACCCGCAATTTCAAAATTTTAAGCTGCCGGTTAAAAGAAACTAATAGCTATGTAATTACTGGGTAAGCATACACAAAACTTTATTTTATTATAAAAATGTCATTTTACACTAGTCATAATTAGCCTCTACTTCAAGTGAAATATAGACCCAGTGACACCAGTCTGAAAGAGTTTGGAATAAGAAAAGTCGCACTGCATATGTATGGCTAGCTGACACTCTAACCTCCATCCTGAGACTGAGGGAAAGGGAGGAGGGCATTAAAGATAATTAATAGATTGTATAAAAACTTAATTTATTGTAAAAACACATTGTTAGATAAATCCATTAATCATAATAAGCTTGACTTGCAATTTACCTGGGAAGACCAAGCAGATGAACCTCTGAAGATAAAGTAGACAAATATCAGAGTCCAACCCACAGTGAAAACCATATGGCAGAGTCAATGTGACCAAGGAAATGCAGGTAGCTTCCAGAAGTAATGTATACAATGGACAATGTAACCCTAGACAGTACGTGTGCCATGCACCTATTAGTAAAGACGGGCTTCAAGAAAAGCATATCTCCATGTGTGCTAAAGAGGAGAGGAATTAAGTTGTCAAGAAGAGGATGATGAGTAACCAGGTCCCTTGACCTGAAGCACAGAAGCACCATGACGAAAATACTTGACTTGAAATGTTTACAGACTCTCCATCACATGCCAAGGTCAAAGGCCTTCTCTCAAGTATAGCACAGAGCTCTTGGTTATGAGAGTAAGCAGGATAGAAAGATGTAATCAGCTAGAGGGCAGCTAATGTCAGAAGAACAGATCCAAGATTTTCTCATAAAAGGGTAAGGAGTCCACTGAAACATCCAGAAAGGGCAACAGCAATCAAAATACAACTTTTAGAAGGAAAATATTTAATAGGAGTGCAAAATGTGATGCTATGGGAACCACAGATAGGTTATGACTTGGAAGTTTATGGTAGACCATGGAACTGCAGGAGATAAAAGTAGAAAAAAAAGCATGAAATGCTCTACTGCTGCAAAAACAACTTTCTGGAGAAAGCCTGAAAAGAGGGTGGAACAAAAAGAGAAGAGGGACCAAGCTTCATGTTCCACACAGAAAGGCAAAAAAGTCTTACTGTGGGAAGCAAGGACCAGAGAGATGAGAACCTGGTTCATTGTACCTAAATATGAATCCTTAGAGGGGACAAGTAAATGGCAGAGGGAAGAGTCTGCCATCTTCATGGCAGCCACTGCAACAACCTCTGGAGAGTCACCTTCTTAACCCCTATGCTCCAGAGGTAGTGATATTTTGCTGTAGCCAGAAGATAGAGGTAAAATAGCAAATATCAGAAGATAGAGGTAAAATAGCAAATATCAAAGAAAAAAATTTTTTGCTTTTTTCTTGACAAATTATTTTTCATAATAAAACTGTATAATTATATAATAAAATAAAGCCAGAGTCCTGATGTGTATAGTGGAAGTATTGAAACTTGAGAATTCTCCAAAAATAAGACCACATTTATTAAACAAAAGCAGTTTAAAAAAAACAAAAAATTACCCAAATAAACATGGGCTTACTTACTGCACCCCAGAATCATTTGAAATCATTGTATTTGACAAAAATTATTTTATTTAAGAATGTACACTATAATTGGAATAGATCGTACTCTTCCCCTGTTCGAACATAAACAAACCACTGATAACATAAAAAAGATGTAGCCTATATACATTAACATATACACACTGTATTAACTATGCATTCAAACCTCCTTACTAACAGAATAGCATTAAAAAACACAAAAACTCTAATTGCACATGTCTGCATATTTAAATGAACAAAAGACTGCTTCCTTCTTGTCAAGAAGAAAATTATAATGTGGGCGGCTGGCTGGTTGCCATAGAAACTTGTTAGCCAATGATAGCCCTCGACTTCTGTTCTAAAAATACATCACTGCCATAATATGTAAACATCAGGTAAAGGCCAGAAGAAGTTGGACTGCCACAATCGTGGCAATTCAACTTCTATTGGCAAAGTATCGATTGTGGCCTTTCAGGGCATAAAGGTTTAAGACTATTCCTGATAATCAGCATGGAGGTTTATGGTAGACCATAGAACCACTGGCCAAGTAACAAAAATGTTCTGTAGCTGCTAGAAGCAAGTTTTTTTAGGATGGCCTGAACAGAAAGTGGGGCAAAATTTTGCAAAAGAGAAAAGATATTCCCCAGAATAAAGTCATTATGGAAACATTGGACACTAGTGGATGAAAACCCTGTTTTTTATACCAAATCACAAATCCTGTCAAGTGCATGGGTAAAGGGCAAAGGGATAGGACCTGCCATCTCCATGGCAGCCACTGCCACAACCTCCAGGAATCACTCTTCCTAAGGTTATACCTGATCATCAGCAAATGAGAAGTTAAGGTAACTATGGGAAGAAATAAAGGAGGTGGAGGCTGTTCCAAAAGATTTTCCCATAAAATAAAAGTCTCCATTCATGGTGAGACTTGGGGCATCAGGAAATAAAAGTCTGGTGTAGCATCTGGTATTTTGGGATTAACTTTCAGTGAGCTGGAAATCCGGCCGTTAAACTTTTGCAAGGTAATAGGGTAATAGCTACCAATGGTAGGGGCAGAAGCACTGCCCACCAAGTCGGTGCGCATTCAATTCTACACAGTTTTCTTTTGGCTGCCATCACATCAAGATGTGCGTTTCTTTCTCTGACCTGCTGTTCGACTTCTCTTCTTTGTTTGAATATATTTGTTTTTATGATATACTGTTTATATTTTTTGTTTATACTTTGCATATATTGATATATTGAAACATTTCAACATGTTTTTCTGTCTCGCTAATGATATACGAATTCACTTATTCTTGCTACGTAGCCATATTGGCTCGTTTTATTCTGTATAAGTTTTGGAGCCTTTCTTATATCTTATATATCATTTTACTTACTTTCTTTTTGCCTTTTCATATTTATGCAAACTGAACACCTATCTCCTTGGTGTATGTTTTGTGTATTCTGTTTTATTTATGCAAACTGAACACCTATCTCCTTGGTGTATGTTTTGTGTATTCTGTTTTCTTTAATATCACGTAACTGTGGAGAGTTGCAGGGATAGTATCTAACTCTTGACTGCCAACTGTTCTATTTTTAGACACCTCTCAGCCTTGTTTTTAAGAACTTCGCTCTTCGATGTTCTTTTCCTCCTTGTTCTGAAATGCTTTTTCAAGAACAAACAATGTTTTTTTATTTTTGACCACACAATATCTTGGAAAGTTGTAATGTATTAGTCTTTCAGATGTTGTGTAGATTGAGAGGATTAAGACAAGGCAGGTTTTTCGTGTTTCCAGGCGAGGGTTTCATATTTAGTCGTACGAGGATACTTCTTGCCTAAACCTAACATGTTTTCTCCCTCTCCCTCAACACATTTCGTTCTATTTCTGAATCAGAGGGTCAAAAGATGGCTGGCATCTGGGCTCCTCTTGACCTTCAAGGAGTACCATCCTTCGGTGGCCTATTGACCCATTTCCTGTTCTCTCGTGTCCCCGTGACATCTGCCTTGACAGCTGCCTGTCCTGCTGCTCTCCCATTAGCTGTACCAGGATCTTTGGTTCCGGTGTTGCCACATCAGCCTTTGGTGTAGCCTGACCAGCATTTTGAGTTGGGGCTGCAGCGGCTAATCCCCTTCACGTTCCCTTCTTGTCTACCTTGACAGTTCCTGGTTCAATGGCTCTCCTCACACCTCTACTTAGAAATATGGTTCCGGATCTGTTGGCAGCATATCCCTCTCAGAACTTTGGACCCCCTTCCACAGTGGTGGCTTCGACCCTGCTCCGTCAGCAGCGTATCCTTCTCAGAGCTTTGGAACCCCTTCCGTGGTGGTGCCTGCTTCTCCAACTCCATCAGCAGCATTTCCCTCGCAAAGTTTTGGACCCCCTACTGCATTGGTGACTTCTATTCCCTCTCTTTCTTGTGATGCTCTCATAGAAGCAGTGGTTGACAGAGTCAACATCGTTTTTCGAGAGAAGTCTGGCCGTGTTGTGAAGAAGCGTCACAGGAAACTGTCTTCTCCTTCATTGTTTTTCTCCTCTTCCTCTTCATCTTTGTTGTCTTCATCTTCTCCTGTCTGGTCCTCCCCCATTAGAGTAAAAGTCTAGCTCATGGCTCACTGGAAGGAGGGACTTCCGTTCACGAAGTCTGTCTTCGTACGACCACCACTGATGATCCTGTTTGATCTCCAATGTGATCGGGAAAATAAAGGAGTCCTCTTTTGTTTTCCTGCTCCAGTTCGCTCTTAGATAGAATTGGATTGATCTCATGTGAAGTCTGCCCAGTTTCACGAACTTCTCGACTGAGGCTAACGTTCCTAATAGGCTCATCCATTGAGCCACTGAACGTGATTGAAGAGAAAGGAACTTTCTGACAGACTGAAGGTAGGAAGCGACTCTTCTGGGGGAGGGAAAAGCCCGAAAAGTCAGGAGTCCAGAGTCATTCCCAAATAGAGAATCCGTTGAACTGTAGTCGCCTGCGACTTATGAGTATTTTTTATAAAAAAGCCTAACTCCCTTGCTAGGCAAAGAGTTTTCGTTAGTCCTCTGTACATTTCTCTCTCGACAGAGACCTGAGCAGCAAGTCATCCGGGTAGCAGATGTTTATTACGAGAAGGTGAAGCCATTTGGAAAGAGGGTGAAAGGACCTGAGTAAAAACTTGTGGGGCCGTGGACAGGCCGAAGCACAGGGCGTGAAATTGGAGAACTTTCCCTTGAAACACGAATCGCAGAAATTTTCTGGAATCCCGATGTACTGGAACATGAAAGTAAGCATCTTGCATGCCCAGGGTGACCATCCAGTCCCCCTGATTTAGGACACTGACATCCAGAATGGGCCTCCAGCCCCCCTCCCATGATTTGGGGACTTCCGACTCTTGATCCTTGACCAACTCCACTGCCCCCTTGCACAGAAGGGATTCTACTTCTCACGAAAGGGCCACAAATTTCTCAGAGTCCGCCGAGTACGCTGTTAATATGATTGGCGATTTGGCCAAAGGAGGGTTCTTCTTGAAAGGAATGGCATAACCTTCTTTCAGTACCTTGACCACCCAAGGTTCCTCACCTCTTTGACTCCATTCCCTCCAAAAGAGGCGCAGTCTGGCTTCTACTGGAGCGCAAAGGACTAGATCTTCACTTTTTGGTTGCTGGTCTGAAGGTTGATTTCTTAATCGATCTTGAGGGAGGTCGCAGATTCGAGTGAGGTCTGGGTTGGATCTATTGTCTTCCCCCATGAAAGGAGTGGGATTGGAGGGGAGAGAATGACTTCGTATTCACGGTTGGGAAGTCTCTGGGACGTTTGCTGTATTGTGCCAATAGATCATTTGTAGACTTCTTCTGAAGTGATGTAAAATCTGCACTAAGTCTTGAGGGAACAAATGAGCTTTGTCTATGGGAGAGAACAACAGATCCGACTTTTGAGTAGTGGTCACTCCTTTGATGGCGAACAAACACCACAACTTCTCTTCTTCAGCACACACATCGAAAAGAGAAAGGCAAGTTCTGCTGAACTGTCCCTTACTGCCTTATCGGCACATGACAGTACTCCCGACCAGTCTGTCACAAAATCCTCCACCTGTGAAGGACAATCCTTGATTTTCTTGGCTAACACACTTCACGTCCGGCAAAGAGCCCTCCGAATCTGATGACACACGATGAGCACTGAAAGAGACGCCTGTCCAGTGGCGCTTGTCGTAGCCTGGGACCAGACAACAGGCTCGACAGGGGGTGACTATCCGTGGGCAAATTCCCCTGGCCTCCCTTGGACCTCTGGTATGTCTTCTCCCCGGTGCGGGGGAGCATGACAGGGACCTTCATCTAGGAGCACCAGTGGGACGGGCAGCCACCTCCTCAACACTTTGCACTGCACTAACCTTTTGGACAGTGCCTTTTCCCATATAGGTTCTAAAAGAAGAACCCAACTCCATCACTGTGTTTGCTAAAAACTTGAAGTTTTTATTGAACTCTGATTCGAGGCTGGCAATGGTGTCACGATCAGGAGCACCGGAACCTGGAACAGGAGTACATGGAATAAGAGTAGAAGGGCTAAGGATAGGAGACGATACAGGAATTTTAGGAGAAGAGACAGAATTATCCTCTACAAGATCTGCTACTTCTACAGTATCTAAGCTGGCTTTATTTCCAGCCCTTATAGCTGCCTTTCTCTTCCTGTCTTTATCCATTTTGTCTTGATGAGACCTAAAAACTTTCCATTGTTTATCATTCCAATCTCTACATTCTAAACACTTCACACACTTTGTGTGAGTCATAACAACCTAGTCTTGCACCCTTCAATGCAAAACCTAACACTTGAAGAGCTAGAGTCAGACATCCTAAATTTAATGAAACGAGTCAACCAAGGTTAGCCCAGAAGATTAGTCGTGCACTAGTATGAAAACAGAGTACTTCACCAAGACTCCAGAAAACCATCCAAAATACGGTGAAGTAGGTGCCAAAAAACCACTGATGTTACTTGGGAGCCGGCAGAAAATGAATTGAAGCTTTCTGCCTACTTGTTCCTCACAGTCCCCAACAGCGGGAGGCGCTACCACGAATTTTGAATTTTTAGTCTGCTGTAGGTAGGAAGCTCATAGCTATGTAATTACTTGGTAAGTCACTTTTTATTAAACTCAATCTTCTGGTAATCATGGCTTGTTCTTGGCTTTCCTCCTCTGGCATCCTTAGAGCAGAGACTTGGCATTGTCAAAAGACCTTCACAAGATTGTGCTATAATCGTGTTATGCATAAATATCTTGATGTTTTTGTAGGGGCCAGCTGTTGTGGAAGGTCTTTTACCAACTGGGAGGGATCCACGCCAGCATCCCCATCCTCTTCATGATCTTATCACTCCTGTTTATGGTATACATGGTGTGTTTTTCAAAAGTACCTGCCTTTACATCCATGCACTTAGGTTGTGTACTACTTTTGGATTATGTCTTCCACTGAAATTTATTACTTTCAGAAATTCCCGTTTTGGATGATCCATTATTGCTCTACTACCCATCACCTGAGAGGGACTGGGCTTAATGCATCTTGTTATATTTTCTTCTTCCAATGCCCATCATCATCCTACCTCCTAAATTGTGCCTAATTGAGATTGATGGGTTTGTAAAAACAAAATTTTTTTTTAAATAAACCCATTTTCCTACCAACTCATTAATCATAACCTTCCAGTGCCTCCTGCCTCCCTCCACTCTTTTGAGATGGATGAAAATTAGCACAAAGGAATGACACCCTGTCCTCTGTGCCAAGGGGGTGTAAGCTGGACGTGTAGTAGGATTTCATCTTTCAAACTGGTGTGACTGGGAACTGTTTGCACACAGTAGGGATAAATATAATAATAATAATTTTTTTTAAGTCTGTGACTGTGAAAATGTTTTTTTGCTTCAGATCATCAAGTGGGATTTTTCCTTAAAATTATTTTGTTCATATGTGGAACAAACCTAGGTCTTGACGTGCCAGGGAATCACTTTGAGGGATGACAAGAGGTGGGCAATGTACGTTAAGACTGTAGGTTTGTTAGCTATGAAAAATACAAATTAACTGAAACTTGTCATTTGTTCGTATGCGGAACAAACCTAGGTCTTAACGTGAGGATAGACTCACCTTTGGTGGGAGGAAAGGAAAGTCTTGAACCAACTGGAGGTTCAAGACCTCTACCTTCCCGTTGAACACTGTTGCAAACAGATCTATCGTTGGCCTTCCCCAAAGGAGGAACAGCCTGTCTGTTACCTCCTGATGTAAGAACCACACTGTCCCCAGGACCTTACCCCGACGACTCAGTTTGTTAGCCACCACATTCCTCTTGCCTGGGATATGCCTGGCTGAGAGGTCTACTAATTGCTCTATCACCCACTGGTGTAGAAGGACCGTCAGAGAGAGAAGTTGGTGAGAGACTAGCTCCCCATTTGTTTACATAAGCGACCGCCATAGGGTTGTCAGACATCAGAACTACACAGTGCCCTGACACTATTTCTTGAAACTCCTGAAGTGCTGGGAAGGCTGCTTTCAGCTCCAGATCATTGATGTGCAGCTGCTTGTCCTGAAGACTCAAGACTCCCAATGTCAGGTCCTCCAAATAAGCTCCCCAACCCTTGTACAAGGAGGAGACTGAACAGGCGCTCCAATACTGTAGTCAAGTTTTTGTCGGTAACCACCACAGCAGTTCCTTTCTCACCTTTGTAGAATGTGGATGTCTCAAAAGAAGCCAGAAAATGAAAGCAAGGTAACCACCAACCCCAGGACATTTTCTCTGAGGCTTAGAACTGGAAGGCTGAGATGAGTTATGGGTTTGCATGATCAAACACCAAACAAATTGCATACAAAAAAAGCACTAATGCACAAACACAGAATAGCACTAATTCATGACACAAAGGGTAAACCAAAGAAGGTAAATGGGCAGGAACACACCGGTTTCTGGAAGGAAAGGCAACAGCACGTCCTTCTAGCAAGGAGGTAAGGAAGAAACTGATGTGTCACAACACTCTCAGGTGAGGTGAAGTCGGCTGATGCCTTCTCTCTCATCCAATTGGCCAAACCCGGTTTCCACCAGTACTTTGTGCTACAATTTTATATGTTTTTTACCGGTTTCCAGCTGGCACTAGAAGATTTTATCCTCATGCTAAGGCATAGGTTTGTTAGCTATGAAAATTACAAATTAAAATTTTTCATTTTCTTAGAAAGTTATCTAAAAAGCTGCTATACATGAGCAGTTAATGCTCCAGCATAACGTGGTTAAATACTAATGGGAACAAGTGAGGCATGCAGGATAATGATTCTAATGAGAATCCTTATCACCACTTAGCACAATCACCTAAGAATTAGGACTACCTATCTGGCATATAATTAATACGTACTTCTAGCCATAGCATATGACTAGCTGCTAAGGGCAAGGGTTTAAAAAAAAAAAAATCCTGGTTTTTGTAATGGTAGTTTTGACATTATATATTTTTTTAAAATAAGAACTGCCTATTGAATATAAAATATTCTTGGTAATTCAACTGAAAAATTTACCTGTGTTAAGCCAAAACCTTCAGGAGCATCTTCTTTCAGGATTAATTTTAACAGTAATGTTAGGGCCTCTGGGGTGTGGAAATGAGCTGCAACAGAGAAAAAGAAGAAAAATCTGATGAACAATATTGAATTATTGTTCCATGGATTTTGATTAAACACTTAACTTACTGGAGCTGTTCAAGGATACATGAACATGAGCAATTTAAATATTCTCTAAGAGTACAAATTCCTTTCATCAATTCATCATAATAGCTACATAGATCAAGATGAAAGGATAACTTTGTTTCTCTTCCCTTCATATGCAGTAGAATCTCATACCTTGATTTTTTATTAATTCAACTTAAATTGATATAATAATAATAATAATAATAATAATAATAATAATAATAATAATAATAATAATAATAATAATAATAATAATTGTGTAGAACTCTCAATGCCGAGAACAGGAGTAATTTTGTACAGGGAGTGTCCGGTTAATAGCGGGCTCGGTTAATGGGGATCCGGTTTTATGGGGCTTGTCTAGTAACGAAAATTGGCAATTTTCGGCGCTGAAATTGCCGATTTCCGCTTATCGGCGCCAATAATTCGGTATTGGTGCCAATATATACCTAACAGAGGTGCCGATAACCAAAAATCGGCACTTTTCGGCGCCAATAAGCCCAAAAATCGCCAAAAAAGCAGCAGAAGTCCCCGATTTTCGGTAAGTGGCGATTTTCAGTTATCATCACACCCCCAGAACGGAACCCCTGCCAATAACCGAGGACTGCCTGTATAAGGTCCACAACAACGTAATAATAATGTGGAAAGAGTCTCTCTTTTAGGGGAGTGTTAATAAAAACAATTGCTGTTTCAATGGCATTAAGTTTGTAGGTAGTCGTCTCTATTCTTATATTCTTGTCTGCAGGTAGGTGGTATAATAAATTTCCGAAGGACATAGAAAGATATTCTGCTTTTGTTGTTTATTTACTCTTACACCTTGATACACATGCAGTGATCATCTAATGAGAGAACGTATGAAATTACAAGGTGGACAGGTACAGTATTTATAGCAGGAAAGCTGGACTGATGTCTTGGTGGGTCAAATTTTTTATTTCTGCCCATTTTATCTTAGTTGCACTATTTCTTTCTCTTAGTTGCAATATTTCTTTACTAAGTGTGCAGCGTTCCTCTATCTTGGAGGTTAGTTGGTGTTGTAGAAGGGATCTCCTGAAGCTCCTAGTGTCACTCTCATTATGGGCTGAAGGGTCGTGCAGGCGGAAATTAGTATATGTGGCTGCTAGACGAACTCCTGATACAGCAATTACCGAATACAACTCAAGAAGTTTTCTTCATACCCACCAGCATTGGGTGACACCACGAGAAGCGACATTCCCAACCATGAAACACAGGATTTAGCGAGCCGCCCAGCAACCAATCAGAATATTTGTCACGTAATACCATATAGTGACATCCTACACCAGCCCATCTGCTCAGCAAGGCTGCAGCAGCAAGACCATCAACCTTAAGTTTTTAGCTTTAGAGAAAATCTCACCAGCCAATCAACAGTGTGTATTCCTCCTAACCAATCAGTGGTCAGCATGCAGTCGACCACCACTGACCATCTCATATACGCAGTTGACACCCCGTTGACCATCTCGTACATACAGTCGACCCCCGATATTTGCGGGGAATGTGCACCAAACCCCCTGTGAATAGCTAAAATCCGTGAATACTTCACACCCCTCTAAAAACACTTATAACTGCCTACATGCAGTCCATGGTTATCGGCGGGGGTTCCATTCTGAGGGTGTAATGATAACTGAAAATTGCTACTAATCGAAAATCGCCGGTTTTTCTGCAATTTTCGGGGCTTATTGGCGCTGAAAAGAGCCGATTTTTGGTTATCGGCACCTCTGCTAGGCATGTATCAGCGCCAATACCCAATTATTAGTGCCAATAAGCGGAAATCGGCGATTTTTGGTGCTGAAAATTACCAATTTTCGTCGCTAGACAAGCCCCATACAACCAAATCGCCGTTAACTGAGCCCACCATTAACCAGGGACTGCCTGTATTTTGACAGTTCAAACACCGAAAAACCACTTATAATACGCATTTAGTCACCAAAATTATGAAAAATACTGCAAATAGGTGAATTTTCCACAAATAATGCGTATACTGTATACGTTCCACAGAGAAATCCATGAATAGGTGAAGCTGCGAATCCGGAACTGCGTATAGGTGGGGGCCACTGTAAACAGCAAGAACGACAGTCTACTCCTGTCTTTCAGCGTGATCATGCTCAGCGAAGTCTGAGAGAAACATGGCCTAGAATCAATGTTTGCATGTTCCTAGAAAGATTGACAACTCTGTGAAAAATGACCACCAGATTTCAGCTACCATTGGTGGTACTCTGTAATTGACAGTGTATTCGGCAGAAATAAAATTACACCCTGATTTGTGACTCCTTTCCTCTCAGGAAATGACAAACCTCAGTGCATTACTGGCAAAATGCAGTAACCCTGAAAATTCAGTTATCAGAAAAATAGAGAAAAGTATATATAAACTGAATGCAGCTGATGCAGCAATAACATTCAACAACAACAACAACAATAATAATAATAATAATAATAATAATAATAATAACAACAAAAACCTAGACCGCATGAGGATTCTCACGTAGCAAACAACACAGAACCTTGAGAAACTTGTTTCACATTTAACCCCATAAAGAGAAACCCTGATATATAAATGCTGATAACAATGAGAACAACCTACCTGAGGAATTAATATTTAGTAGGCACCTACTGAGAAAATGGGTGTAAATCCTCAGGGCATAAAAAAATTACTTGCCGTTTCAATTTCTTATGAAAACTGTATGCTATAAGGATTAATTCTTCTGAGTGCATTGGTACAAATTTAAAATAGTGTAACTTGTGAATGACTGAAATTTTTCATATCCCAACATGCAGAAATGAAACATGCATGAGGAAGATGACAAAACGACAGTCTCTAACTTTTTCTTCTGCCAAAGGAACTGGCACTATACAGCACCCACATCTGCAAGTAAAAAAGAGCCAAACTCTTTACAGAAGTGCTTGCTAATGTCTATTCCTACAGCATTCCAATTGTTTGAGTGAGGCGTAAAGGAGGCAGGGGCATCCTAGCAAAGGAGGAGAGCCTGAACTGTGAACCAAGGTTGACTTGTGAATGGACGGAGCAAGTTCTGAACCATAGTCAATTCCAAGCTAGTCGAGTCCATAGGTGAATGCTCAAGCAAGCTATCGTGCACATACACACTGAGGGTTCTGGATGAACCTTAACTCGGAGGTATCTAGTAAATTATTGGATAAGTTGAGGTGCTAGTGCACTCCAAACATGCAGGCACACCACAAGCATTGAAGTAGGCCTAGGCAGTGATGAACTATGTGTCCCCACTCACCTAGCAAGAACTGAAAATACTGCATTTGCTGGTGTCAAGGGCATAGCATCCCCCTCCCATGACACCAGTTTATATCTTTTGACCTTCCTCCATTTCTTGCCATACCTCTTTTACTGCAGAGGAGACCATCCAACACACTCCTCACAAGGAAGCTCAGGACAGCAAGACTTTCCCTAACTTTGATAGGCATATATATAACTGAGCCAATATAGAAATTTTTATAAGATTTATTTTTTACTTATCCCTCTTATTATGACAGCTGTAATTCTCATGTCAGGAGGGAGGACAACAGTGTGTGAAAACTAAAAAATCAATAGGATTGTTTAGTTTTGACTTTGTATTAACCCATCCCTTTGGTAATGCATAACAGAGAGGTAAGTATTTAAAAAATAAAGGATTTTTGACAAAGGAAAATCTATTTCTGGAGAGGGGCCGTGTCACTGGTGAAATAGTCCATTCAGCACTTATTTCTAAGGTAATTCCGTTGCTAGATACCAGAGAAAGCTAAGTGAAAATGCTGGAGTTACTACCTCTTGGTGAGCGAGCTCCACTTGGATGGAGTCAAAGGGAAAAGGGTGAACTACAAAACACGAACCTTATCTATAGAGAGATTCCCAGTGTCAAAAGTCCTAACGAGAGGTTTGATACAAGCCCATGCACTACTTTCGCGGACTGTATACAAGGCAACACTAGCCGCATTCCATGTTAGCACCACCTCACTAGAATGAAGTTTATCAGGAGGGAAAGAAAGAAAAACAGGTGGGAACAGGTGGTGACTGGCCCTCTCCAGAAATAGATTTTTCCTTTGTCAAAATCCTTTTTCTGGATCGGGTCCCCGTGTCACCCGGTGAAATAGTAACAGAGAAATAAACATCCATTCTTATGCTATTAAAAGACTTAAATAGAAACTTGTTGGAAAACTAGGAGAATTCTACCCTGAACATAAGTAAGGTCCTCTAAGTTCATGTATTAGAAAATAATATAAGTAGTCACCGTCTAAGATCATGAATAGAATAGCACCTAGACCGACATGTGAGAAGAAAATGCTTTCACTGCCTCATGCAGACCCAATTACCCCCCCTTTTTCAAAGAGGACCTGACAAAGTGCGAGAGTCCTGTCTAAAAAAGCCTGCAAGGAGAAAACTGGACACAGAAACAGACCTTATAAAGAGGAGTACTTTCTGAGTGACCACCAAAATGAGGACCTTCAATTGTAGATAGAAGTTAAATTGAAAATTCACAGCACTACCCCTGATGAGAGAAACCAAACTGATTAGTTTCATGAACAAACCAAACTGATTGGTTCCACCAGACAGGGCAAACAGAACACGAAAACTAACACTAGAAGCTAAGCTGATTAAAAATTTTTGGGACTTCCTTAACAAGGAAAGATAAGAACAAGATGATTGCTGGTTACCGAAGCTAACCCTGATACATTACTTCAAACGACCAGGAAACCGAATGTGGACGGAGTATTTCTTAGACGAACACAGACCTCAGGGATGAAAGTTAAGGGCCTGTGAGTCTGGTTCCAACAAAACACCTTCCTCGAGGCCAATGCGGTCGCATCAGTACTGTAGCTTCGAAAACTATGTGAAGAGTGCTAGTTACTTAACTGCAGAACCATACTGCAGTAGAGTAGGATCCCTTAACTGATTTCAGGAAAACAGTAATAACAGGACCAATATCAGTTTCCTCCTAAACTGTAAGATTCACAAAGACCACAAATGCAGGACATCAGAGTTTGAGGGGGCTGACGAGGCTGAGTTTATACCAGACGGGACAGCTTGATAGTTTGTGGCTGAACTTGCTGCAAACAGACCTACTTCCAAGCCCAGGAAAAGGTCACAAGACTACCTGAGTGACGCTCCGCCTAAGGACTATTCCCGACACCAGGGGAGGCCCTGGATAGGGAAAAAGCAGTGACCTTTTGGACCCCTACGAGAAGGGTGGTAGACAGAGGCACTTCCATGCTGTTGGTTATGGAGAGGAATGAACCATAACCTGAACGAACAATTGAGTCCAAAACCACTTGTTTCGCAGGCGCACTATTGCTGTTTTGTTCAGAACCAGCCTAAAAGGAAACCTCTTGGGGGGAAGAAGTTTCCAAGGACAGGAAAACTGTCACCGCCCTCCAAAGCGTTGATATGGAACTGCCGAACGTGACCGACTAAGTACCATGTACTCCCATTGGGCCAAAAAATATCCACCTCACCCGCCAGAGAGGTGACGGTGTGGAATACTGAGGCCGGAGGGGAAAGCTGGAGAGGAACTGACTTCGTAAGCACTTGACAGTTGTGCAAGGCCGAGGCCACTATTCAAGCAGGAGGAATCAAGGAGACACGCCCCTGACTCCACCATACCCCGGTCATAAACTCCAGCTTTGACTTCAGAAGGAGAACCGTCACTGAAGCAAACTGGAGAAAACCCAGGACCTTTTCTTGGGCACGGGGAGAGGTATGCTTGAGATAATGAAATGATAAGATGCCCTTGCTAACTCTTTCCACTTCCACTGGATTCATAACTACGGAAGGCTACCCTCCTGAATCAGGTGGGATTCCTTCCTGGTTACTTAGAAGCCCAAAGGCTCTAGAAACCGATATAATGACCGGCGCCCTCAGGCAGTTCCCGACGCTGGGTGCCCAAATGAGCCAGGCAACTAGATATGCAGCTAGCATAGCCTCCTAATACCGGAGCTGATGAACTACGGTATTGTTCAAGCTGGCAAGACTCTGGAGCCGCATTGAGGAGGGCATGAACCTGAAGGGGTACGCCTGCTCCCCGAGTCTGAATCCCAAGAAGGGATAGGACCTTTCTGCAACCAAGATGTGAAAGGAAGCGTCGGAAAGGTCTATAGAGGTGGTTACGGCTCCACGGCGCAGTAGGATCCGAACCCACAAGACTGTAAGCAACCGAGACTTGCCGCATGAATAAGGAAAACAAACGGGACACGCCCGGAAAAATTTTCCAGTGGAAGGGAACTTCCTTGGCAGACTGAAAAAGCCTGACAGGCCATTCGCAAAGACCCCCAGAACTCTGGCCGGAGGCTGATTGAACCTGATTGGGGGGGGGGGGGGAACAACAGTCCAGCTCCACCCCGGGCCCTGATAACTATACTCTGGGCCCAGGAACTGAAGTTCCAGTGGCCCCGAAAATGGTACAGCCTCCCACCCATATGAGAAATACTACAGGGAGGAGGCTTGATTGCCTCCCCGCCGAAGGGCGAAAGCCTTCCCAATTTCTCGGAGAGGAGTAGGATGCATCCCTGCTCCTATGATAACCCCGAGGGTCAGAGCCTCTTGCCAAATGTCTAGTGAAAATTCTTTCCTTAGGTTTTCGTATGAAGCAAAGAAAACTCTGGCGGGCATTGCTATCTCTTTCCCGTGGGGGAGGCAGAGACACACGGGGGCGTTACAAGGGGCTGATGTGTTGGCTGAACCCGCACACATCGAGGTGGAGGCTGGGAGTGAGAGCTGACGACTGTCTAGGGGCAGAGACCTGAAGAGCCTGCACCACCGCCTGAGCAGGGGGGCTCTTAAACTACATGAACTTCTTGCCGGACTTGGGACAGGTCCCGGCAAGATCAGACCGTTTCTGCTCGTAGGGTAGACACCCATGAGAACGGAGGCTCTGGGTAACAATAGTAGCCCCAGATGGGCCGTAACAACGCCCACCTGGGGAAAAGATTAATTCTCCAGGTGAAACTGTTCATAAGATTTTTCAGCTCAAGGCGGAACGGGCAAGCCTGACTTACACCCTGTTTCAGCTTCCGAAAATTGACTCCGGAAGCTTAGGGAGCTGTACGCTGAATAAATTAGAAGCGTAGTCCGGGGTTAGAAGAATCACTGTGAATGTATCTGTGATACCTATCTCCCGGAAATGCCTCAGCGATACATTTTCAAAACAAGTCTGTTGATAAGAGGGGCTACATTCGGAGCACAAGGGGTAAGAAACAGGGCTCTCAAAGAGAGCACGGTAAGACCCCACAGCTGGCGTGAACTTGGAATTCTCCGCCTGCCACTCCGTTAGAGTCCTCAGGGAGACGATGTGTCCAGCTCCTAGCTGAGGGCTCACTTATGGATCCTGTCAGACAGATGCCATGCTCGTTCTGACAGTCTGGTAAAACCTCGGATAAGAGGACACCAGACCGGAAGGAAAGAAATGCCTTCCACCAACCTCCGTGTACCCTGGCAATGCGACGGAGAATTGCCTTCATGCTAGGAAGCATAAAGGAAGGCACCAAGATTCCCCAGACTGGAGGAAAGGAGTGGAGATGTCCGGGCAGTAAATTCCGAATGGGCAGAGCAACAGGTGATCCATTGACAATGAGTCTTGAATTAATCTCTTGAGTTTTAAGCTCCTTGAAAGAAGGGCATGGACCATGCGTAGATAGTTAGTTTAATAGGTTGAAATTTCTATTTTTGAAATGATTTTACCTCTCTCATAAAATTATGCAAGCAAATTTTTTAATCAATTTTTATTTTTCCTTCAAGCCTGCCATCTTAACATGGATAATTCTTCTAGTGCGGATGGAAACGGTAAAAATAACAAACAAAGGAATTGGTATGGCAACTTGTGAGGTAGGCCAAACCCTAGGTGGCAACAAATCAAGTTCCTTCATGCATGTCGAAGGAATGACGCCTCAGTTTCTTCCATCCCTGGAAACTTGATTGAGGAGCAGCTAGAGGTGGGCCATATAAGTTAGGACTGCAGGTTTGTTAGCTATGAAAAATACAAATCGATTAAAAACTTTCTCAATTGTTCATAGGGAACAAACCTGGGTCTTAACTTATGGATAGACTCACTTTTGGAGGGAGGAAAGAAAGTCTCGAACCAACTGGAGGTTCAGCAAACCTGGCAACTCTTCCTGGCTTATAAAAACCTATGGAAGGGAACCAAAGCCTCTGACATAGTAAATAAGTGATTACTTAGCAGACAGACCTCTGGGATTCCAAACAATGTGATGAGACAATGTAGGAGGAAATTGAAGGACTATATCTGTAGATAACAAATCTTTGTGGCCACCAACAGTTTGCTATCAATCCTCTCTCCACTTGCTAGAGAGAGGAGGGACTTGCTTTTGCCAAAGTTTTATATTCATCTAGGAATAAGCAAAACTTAAACAAAAAGGCCGCAGTCTCACCTGTATCAGACCAAGGCCATCTAGAGAAGGCCTGGTCAGTTGGGGTGAAAGAGGTGTGGCGAAGACCCCAAGATGCTAAGCTGGTGCTGCTTTACGCTTTGAATGGAGGTAGTGCTCTATTTTCCAGATTTTCTGCTGTTATAACGGAAAAATTTTTACTGTATGGATCATAATACTCACCTGGAACTGAGCAATAAGCTTATGAGGCAAAGGAAAAGAAATTACAAACATTGACAGAAGTCAAAAATAAAATCAAATAATGTCAAATGCTTCCAGTAAAGAAAAATACAGTAAGAACAGGTGTGTGTGGGTAATTGCATAAGGAATTGCATGTTAGTTCGTTTAAAATTGCTGCGGAATTTGTATTATTTTTTTATTAATGTGTTTTATTTTATAATAAAATCATGTTTGAGATGATTCTGGTTATTTACTGTACTAAACTAAGCCACAGTTAGTTTGGCTGTTTCAAGAAAGATGATTACCATAGCGGCAGGTGGCAGAAGGGCGATTTGTAGTAGCAATATGTGATTTTTAAAATCAACTGCAAGAGAGGAGGGTAAAAAAAAAGTTATAGCTTAGCACTAATTAAGCCATGGAAAAGAAACAGAGAGGGTGTAGATCGTCAGTTGTCCCATTGGCTTGAGGGCTTCGACCAAGAGTAGCCCTCGCTGCTGACGTCAACCCCCACTGACTCAGCCTTCTCCTCTAGATGGCCTTGATCAGACCCGATCCAGCACATAATGGAATGATTTCTTCGCCAGCCGGGTAGCGAAGAAAAGAAAGGAAACTGAGAGACCAGCCATCCCATTCATTCTCACTTTCATAACATCATCTTAGGTAAGATACAAACTGTCACGGTAGGGGAAATGGATGAGTTACACAAACTGTTGAGCAGCCACCACCGGACCCAAGGAAAGTGTCCAAGGACTTGTGGGCAACGTCCCACAGATGGAAGGAAGTGAAGGTGGTCTGACAAAGCCATGTGCCAGCCTTCATCATGTGCTTTTGCATGCCCTGTGTTAGGATTGGAGCATGATGTCGAACCTATAGGCTTGTCTGATAGTCTCACGCAGCCAAAAGGAGATCGCATTCTTGGAGACTTCTTTCTTGTTCCGGACAGTGCTAAGGAAAGGTCTTTGAACTCCAGTTGCAGATGTCGAGTCCTTTTCAGGTAGCAGCATAGTGCTCTCATAGGGCAAAGGAGCAATTCATCTGGATTGTTATCAACAGTCATTAAGAGACGGAATTGAGAAGGAATCAAATCTGTCATCAAGACAAGAGGGGTTTTGGGTCTTAGCCATGAATTCCCAGACAAATTCAAAGGCTACGGATGTCCAACCCCTTGTATGCTTGCCATCATAGGATAGGCCATGGAGTTCAACAACTCGCTTCGAGGAGTCCAGAGCCAGCAGGAAAACCGTCTTGAGAGCCAGGTTCCTATCTGACACATGATGCAGAGGCTCAAATGGGGCATGGATGAGGCTGCCCAGTATCAAGATCAGGTTCAACTGGGTGGTCTCAGCTCTTTTGGACTGCTCAAAGCTCTTGAAATCTCCAATGAAGAAGAAAGAACGGCATCCTTCAATTGTAAAACTGCACTCAAGGCAGCTCTGTAGCCCTTGATGGAAGACACGGAAAGTTGTTTCTCTCTGCGGAGAAAAACGAGGAAGTCTGCTACCTGCTGGACAGAAGCTCTGATTGGAGAGACCCCACTGTAAATGGCCCACTTGCCTTGGTACACGGCTGAAGAAGATCTCCGGAGGTAGCCAGACATCTCCAACACTGCTCTGCAAGAAAAGCCTCTCGCATGGAGGAGATACTAGATAGTCTCCAGCCGTGAAGACACAGGGACTTGACTGAGTGGTGGAATCTCTGGAAGTGGGGTTAGCACAGTAGGTTGTGCCATGGAGGAATCTCTCTCGGAGCTTCTGACAGCAACGTTAGGAGATCGGGGAAACACTCTGCATGGGGCCACATGGGAGCAACAAGGATCATTCTGAGGTTCTGAGAAGCCATAACCCTGTTCAGGACTTGATGGATTAGGCAAAATGGAGGGAAGGCATAGACCTCCAGATTGTCCCAGGAGTGTTGCAGGGCATCCTCTGCCACTGCCAATGGATCTGAAATCACGGAACAGAAGACCTCTAGTTTTCTGTTGAAACTTGTTGCAAACAGGTCTATTGAGGGTCTTCCCCACACATGAAAGAGGCTGTTTGCAATGTCCTAGCACAGAGACCACTCTGTCCCTATGACTTGACTTCGACGACTCAGACTGACTACGTTCCTCCTGCCCAGGATATACCTGGCAGAGAGATCGACTGAATAATCTATTGCCCATTGAAGAAGGAGCACTGTCAGGGGTATGGTTGGTGTGGCACCGTGGCCCCTGCCCCTTGCTTGTTTACATAGGCCACCACTGGTGTTTGTCTGACACCCAAGGCACCAAAGGTACCCCATCACCTCTCCTGAATCCGTTGAAGAGTTAGGAAGGCAGCCTTGACCTCCAGAATGATGATGTGGAGCTGTCTCGCTTGTGAAGTCCACACTCCAGATGTTACAAGACCTTACAAATGTGCTCCCCAACCCCTCACAGGGGCTTCTGGTGGGAGGATCTCAGGAGGAGGAGAATGAAAGGAACCCTGTGGCAAAGTTTCCTGTGGTACAACCACCATGACAGGTCCTCTCTTACTTCCTGTGACAAGCGGAACCCAGAAAATGAGGAGGATCCTTTGCAGGGGGCCAAGACTCTTTCAGCCTCCCTGCCAGAGACCGAAAGATGTAGACACAACCATGAGGGACCAGCTTCTCTAGGGAGGTTGTGTAGACCCAGCATCACTTGCCACTGATGAGCTGGCGGGACTGCTCTGAGAAGGAAGGACGCTTCAGCCTTGAACTTTCCATTCTCTGATCTGATGAAAGGCCCCCGACGAGACTGTCTATGATTTATGTCCAGGCAAAGAGAATCTTCTGACTGGGGAGAGATGACTCCTCCAAAGCCCACGATGCAGTCTTGACAAAACTGAAGAAGATGGTCTCTGTCTTAGATTAACTTTTCTTGAGACCCCACAAAGACCAGCCAGTCATCAAGGTACAGTGGACCGCCGCCTGTTTGCGGTTCTGGATTCGCGGCTTCACCTATTTGCGGATTGCTCTGTGGAACATATATACACATTATTCGTAGAAAATTTGCCTATCACTGGTATTTTTCAGAGAAATGTTCACAAATTACTGTATTTTCATATCATTTTCGTGTCTTAAATGCACTTTTTTGATAAAACTATTAAAATATTCAGGTATAAGCATTTTTATTGAGGGTTTTTTGGTGTTTTGAACTATTAAAATAGGCAGTTATATGCTTTTTTAGAGGGGTTTTAAGTATTTGTGGATTTGAGCTATTCACGGGAGGGGGGTAGTGGTACGTAACCCCCGCGAATACCGGGGGTCAACTGTATCTGAAAAGGTGAATCCCCTGGGAGTGGGCTCACGATGAAACCAAGGTGAATACTCTTGTGAAAACTTGAGGGGGTGTTGACAGGCTGAAGTACAAGACTTTGAACCGGAAAACTGACTTCCCCTGCCTAAAGTGGAGAAACTTCCTGGAGGAAGGGTGAATCGGAATCTGGAAGTACGCATCCTTCAGGTCTATTGAAAGTAGAAAGTCGTTCTCCCCGACAGCTGCTAACACCATTCGAGGAATCTCCACCCTGAATTGGGTCTTCTTGATATAGAGGTTCAAGGCTGACAGGTCTATCACTGGCTGCCAATTGCCTGTTGCCTTGGGAAAGAGAAGGACCCGACTGTAAAAACCATGAGCTTGATGCTGTGGGCAGAACATATGTCAGGTGAAGAAAGAGGCTGAGCGGAAGAGGAGGAGGAAAGTTGAAAGTGGTAGATACCCTACCAGAAGAACATCTACTACCATTCTTCGCTTGAGGCACCACATGGCTCGGTGGCTGGCCAGGCAACCTTTTTGGTGACGACTTGTGGGGAAGGGCACCTCTCTATTGCTTGGGCCTCTCGCCTTACACTCCTAGAGCCTCTTGTCGGCTTAGAGGAATGGAACTGAAGGACACTGCTGGAACTCTTGCTGGTTGCAGCAGGCAGCCTGTCCAGACCTGCTGGGTAAGAGGCAACTGCAGTCTTCTTGGGCAGAGCTGAGGATCTGGGTTTGAGTGCCAGGACGAGGATGATTAGAACATTGATGAACCAGCCAATCATTGTATCAGCACTCCACACTATCTATGGCCCAAGTCAACTGATCTTTAGGAAAAGAGATGAAGTGTGTTGAGGATGTTGAACTATGGGCTAACACAGAATCTGAACTAATGAATCTAGAGACATTGGCAAGTGTTGTGTCCCTTCTCTTGAGCAAAGTGTTCACCCAAAGTCGGGTTAAAGGCCAAACCACAAAATGGCTCTACCACTTATTTCACAATAGCCCCTAGTATGAACCATTATCTTGAGTCACCAAAAGAGCAGGATAAAATGTGGCCACCGTCGTCAGTCTAATCTAACCAACCACTTGGAAGGCAGAAGGGTGGGGCGACTCCAAGAAGCTTCTGAGAGAGGTGGAAGGAAGGACCTGCCGCGAATCTGGTGAGAATAAGAAGCCAGTCAAGCCACATCTGCATATAGCCGTCAAAGTAGAAGTGCAACATTAGGTACAGTGTAGAAACATCTAAGCTGAGGGAGAGGAGTAGGAAGAAGCTTGAAGGTTCAGCCAGAATGCAAGGAATCGTTTCATCCAGAGACCAGAGAATTTACATGACTAAGGATATATTCTGCATGATTAGAACAAAGCAGTCCAATAGAAGCCTCTGATTCTTTCCTTGGTCCAACGAGAGCTTCTATTCCCATGGGAAAATCTAAGGAACCTGTTACGTCCTCTTGAACAAGATTGTTATATTCGCGGATTAACCCAACCACTTCTCTGTAAATAGTAAAAAACTCCTGGTTCTCTACGTCTTCCATCTCCTGTCCCTGGGAGTCCCTACTTGATCTGTCGACGTACTCAGAAGAATCCAAAACATTCTTGGCTAAGACTTGAGCGTAGGTGCTTTCCGGACCTAAAACCATTCCTTGGAGAATGGACACCTGCAGATGTTGAGGGGAAACTATCTTGAGCTGCATTCCTCTCAACAGAATGGGAGATTGATACACCACGCAAAAACTCAGTGGAAGGACGTGGGTCGATGCACAGACATGAGGGAGTGACTGAATGATTATAAGCCACTGAGCTGGAAAGATGAACATCATCTGCTCTGGAGGGATGAGAAAGAGGAGACGGATAAGAATCTACATGCAGACATGTAGGGCTCCTTACCAGCAGGTGGTAAAGGAACTGGAGTAGAAGCACAGCCGTGCTCAGGAACACAGGCGTGATCTTCTGCACGAGTGTACCCAACCACCCGAAGGCAGGAGCAGGAGTGCCTACTACGTGTCTTGTCAAGAGAACAAGAGGAGCGTTTACGCCGGATGACAGGGCTCCTGGAATGCCAAATCCTAGAACGCGAGCTCCGGACAGGACGATGCGGTGAAGGAGGGCGAAGAGGCTGCGGACGTGTACCAGAAGAGCTCTCTTCACGGATGGGAACAACAGGACGAGTCTTCTTAACAGGAGCAAAATCATCCTTCCTACAATGTTGGCAGAGGGAGGAACAACTGCAGACTTCTTCAATTTTCGTATATCCTTAACATCAGGAACATGGACGACAGGAGGGGGAGAATCACGGCCGCGGTCCGAAGCAGACGAAGATACAATAGGTCTGAGACACTTCCTACTAGGGGAAGAGACAAGTCTCTAATTCGCCACCATTTGACAGGAACAGGGGAAGACGAAGAAGGAGATGGTATCCTACGAAGTTTCATTTGCACAATACCTCCATAACTTGTCAATCTGACCAACCACTGCCCGAACCAAGGAGTCTGAAGGAGGGGTGGAGGTCAGAGCAGGAAGAAGCAAGACGACAAGCTGGGATGAAAGCGGAGCAGTCAGCTGGGAAGTTGAAACAGCTGATGAACTGGGCACAGGAGGGCGGGAGCTGCTGGGACGTAAACTGACAAGGGGGCTGACCCAGGCCTGCATGAATTCAAGTAGTGAAACAACAGCCCATCCAAGGTTGGTAACCCTGATAGGCCTAGAGAAACCCAGACACCAGCCATCTTCCGCTCAACGGAATCTGAAAGGGTAGAGCAAGATGGAGGTGCATCTGCTTGTAAGGGGGAAGATGATGTACCCCCCCAAAAGAGTAGAGGTAGCATTAGTAGGGAAGTGTCCTGACCCCTCTTCCAAAACTTCCATAGGCGGAGCTATAGGAGAGTGGGAAGAGGTAAAATCTTCCAAAGATGACTAGCAACTGGAGGATGTGGCAAAGAGGAGGCAGAACAAGAAGCAGCATGCGACGCACCCATCGTAGGAGGGAACCCCTTCCAAGATGGAGCCTCCGACTTCCTCCTATGCTGCCACTTCTTGGCAAAAGCCCTCCACTGCCCAGAAGGCCAAGAACGACACTCATGGCACAGATTAGTTATACTGTACTGTATTACAATCATTAGCTCTACACCAGCTACATGTAGAATGGGGATCAGTCTTAGCCGATGCCAAAAAACGAGAGCAAGGGCAGCCATCAACGCCAGGGTACATCCTCTGATGCTTGGAAGGCCGGGCAGAAACTGGAGGCTGAGATGATTCTTGAGGATGCATGATCACACAACAGCACACAGCACATCAAAACACAGAATCACCCAAAAGTGCAAGCAAACGCAAGCACAACAAAATAAGTAAAAGACACCAGCTTCGGAGAGACAAGTGAAAGCATGTCTTTCTATGAGGGGGGTAAAGAAGAAACTGAGGAGTCATTCCTCTGATACAAGCGTGAAGGAACTTGATGGTTGCCACCTACGCCTATCGGCCTACCTTGTTGCCACCAATTCCTTGCTTGTTATTTTTACCAGTTTCCAGATGGCGCTAGAAGAATTATCCATAAGTTAAGACCCAGGTTTGTTCCACTTATGAACAAAGCTGATTTGCACATTGAAGAAAAGGAGGTGGGAGAAAGGTGAGGGGACAAATAATTATCACCCACAAGGCAACAATAAAATTAGAATCCATCTGCTGGTACTGTTGCCAGGAGAGGACAAATTCATTAGACTGCAAGGACCTCTGAAAGATGCTGGAGGCTCCTTGCAAGGGATACCACTGTCACTTTGATAAAAGTGGGACAAAAGGCCTTGTGCCTAGGCCAGCAGAGTAAAGACGGTAAATAAATGAAGGCTCTTACCTATCTCAAACTAGTCTTCTTCATACTCCCTAAAAAATTTCCTAAACATTCAGAATATGAGTTCCCATCATAACGAGGGGCGAAAGTGCTCTGCATGGCTGTAATGAATCTCTACATCTTGCAAATAATGCGAGGCAAATATGGAGTTACATCTCCCCTGGTCTGCATTGACAACACTCAAGACTGGAAAATGATGTAGTTGCCACTGGTCTCCCTTATGGAGCTTACTTTTAGGATTCAGAAGAAAGAGGGGTCTAGATTAGTGTGTGTGCTTCCTTGACCACGTTCTCCAACAGAGAGGCCATGGCATTTTTTGCCATATGTCAATCTGGTTTAAAACACTGTCTGAGGTCCCTAGTCCTTTGCACCCAAGAGACTGCTGTGACTGGACGTAAGGAGGATTACCCATCTGTCACCAAGGTAGGCAGACTGAGGACACAAAATAATTGAGGAAGAGCCTGAGACTTAATGCTATTCATTCTTTGCTTGGAAGAACGGGAAAAAAAAGGAAAGGACTGTTCCTTGTGAAGTAATGCCCACACTGCAGAAGGCCTGGAGTTCACTGACTGGAAAAAAAAAAAGATTTAATCCTCAAATCTTTTAGGAAGGCTCAATTTAGGGGTTTACATGGAGGCATACTTAAGTACTTCAGCATTACATTAAGTCCCAGCCCAGTGGTTTAATTGAAGAATAAGGAATCTAGACTTAAGGAACTGAAGGCTTTCTTAAATGTCCAGGTTAGCCAAGAGATCAAGAACAGAAAGTCTTAATACGGATGCTAACATAAAAGCAGTGCCCCTTAATAGCATGAAGAGACATACCTTAAGTGATGCGTAAATGAGTAAGGGAAGGAACTTCACGAAGTTATTATAGAGGTATGAATGTAGGCTATCTTTTTGGAAAAGCACCAAGCTCTAAATACTTACCACTGCTCTCCCTGCATTACAGCAGTCAATTGCCTTCTGGAATTAATGATGGATCTTCTGTACTCCTTGGGAAAACCTCTTGTTTACAAAAGATAATCGAGGGTCTGCACATGGTCAGCTGAAGCACGGGGAGGTTCTGAGATAGAAAATTTTGGAACCATTCCCTCCATGGCCACCAAGGAGTCATCAAACTTGCCGAATGACCCACTATCCAAACCTTGAGAAGAAGATAATCCAGTCTGTTCTGCTACTGATACAGTGGCAATTAAATAAGAAGGATCTGCTAGTCTAACAGGCGAATATGCCTATTGACTCATGACATTCGTCCAAACACAGTTCAAGACAACTCCTAGAAAGCTCAGAAGCTTGAGGCAACACAAAAGGGAAATGAGACTGGAAGCGCAAAGCCTAAGGAGAACAGAACTACAATGTGGCACCAGCAACTTCTGCCTCGCAACAACAAACATAAGACAGAACAATACAAGCTCCTACTTGCGATCTCACAGGAAAGTAGCACTGAATGCGAAGCATCAAATACTGATGAGAATGTCTGAAAAAGAATGGTGAATGAAGGGAACAAATGTATTCACAACCTGATTGCAGCTACTTGCACAAACTTCTCTCACGTTGGACAAATGTGAAGAGAGACTGGCATAACCAAACAGCCTGGGAGACCGAGAAAAAGAATGTGAACACCTGAAACCAGGCAAGAACCTGACAACCAGGTGAGCACCTAAAAACTAGGCGAGCACCCATAAACCAGGTGAATGCCCTACAACCAGGTGAGCACCTGAAAACCAGGCAAGCACCTGAAAACCAGGCACAAGCCTGAAACCAGGTAAGTGCCTGAAAATAGGCCAGTGCTAGTGCTGGCGCCCAGTGGGAGAACTCAGTACTCTCTCGAAGGAGAGTGCTTCCAAACCGAACCCTCTTGCATAGAAGGACCATGGAATATCCAGGATAGGCATCGCTTGGAGTACACAACCTCCAGCAAGGCCTAGGGAATACACTGTCAGATATCGAGTGAATGCATTTACCCTTACCTTACCTAGCATATCTACCTCTTGCCTATGTGAACTTCGCTGAGTTTGCCACACTTATCTTTCAGCAATCGAGTGCCAACCTGTATGTGACACATGCCAGGTTGGTAAGAGAAGACAATGGCCACAAACTGCCTCACTCCTGGACATACCCCTCTTCCCTGTACCTCCAACAGTGGAGAGTGTCAAAGGGCATGGCTAAGGTATGGCTAACAGGGAGGGAGGGCGTTGACACTTCCTCTGCTACAAGAGGGTAACCCAGAAAAGAACGAATATATTGTACTGGGCTGGTAGAGCAGCAAGTTTTGAGGAGATTACCTTCACAAACTTTTAAAACGTAGCCCTAAGACTAGCTACATCAGCTTCTAATTTACAAAACCTTATCCTGAACAATATGGGGATCTTTGTGAAGACAAAATAATTTGGAGAAGCATTACTTGCAACAGAGGGAGTGTGAGAGGAAATGTTTTCTGACAGATAGTAAACAGACGAGAAACTCTTAACCTCACTTCCAGCCCTGGTGTTACAAGAATCTTTTCTATCTTTTCCTATTCTCACACACTTCTCTCATCTGCTTATACAGATTGACCATCACTAATCCGGCGTCATTGGGACCTGGAGGGTGCCGGATTAGCCATTTATTAGGCTAGAATACACGAAACCCAGTAGCTAAGTACCTCATCTTAGAATTAAAATATCCCATAAATCAGTACGAGTTGGTTAATAAAGAAAAGACAATTATCAAATACAGGTAGTGCTCGAGTTATGATAATTCGACTTACGAAATTTTGAGTTTACGATGGGGTTAGCAATTAATACCGGTACAAAAATATTTAGGAAATATTTTTAGATTTCGTGCAGGCGCAGGCAGCGAGAGAGACCAACTTACAATAGACCAACTTCTTTTCCTCCATCTCTTTATTCCATCTGCTAGTTAAAAAAGTAAAAGAGAATGATAAAAGTATAGTTAGTAACGTTATACTCTTGCCTCAATGCGTACAGCCATAAACAACCGAACAGGAAACTGTTGTTTTGCTACTAATCGTATCGGATAACAACTGTTTTGCTTGTATTTCAACCATCGTACGGTCAAACAATTACTGTCATTATGTTACAAATGACGTTAAGTACCGTACAATAGGACTGATATATTTTTTTACACTAAACCCTTATTCGCTTTGGAGAAAAGATCGGCAAGGAAATATACTGCTTTAGTAACTTTAAGCTGCAAGTTGTAGCTGAAGCTGAGAAAAACAATGTTCAAACTGCTAATGACTATAAATTGTCGTGCATCGGCAACATGGATGAAACTCGACCGTAAATAAAATTGGAGGGAGTGTATTTTAATCAAAACTACTGGGCATGAAAGAATACAAATTACTGCTGTTTTCACGCCGATAGAAGATAAATACGTAAAGCTCCTATTATGATGAAATCAAGAGAAAATAGCGAACAGAATCTTGATTTTTTTTACACAAAACAAACATGCCCCAAAACGGCCAGCCGCGATTCCCGCGAACGTCATATATTAACGAAAAAAATAGCTAAATTAATTTACTGGTGAGCGTATTTAAGTTATATTTCGACTTAAAAAAGCATTATAACGAAAAATATCCTTGTCCCAAATAAATAAAGTATCTATATTCATTTACGCCAACTAGAAGCAAGAAAAGCGCGCAGACGCTGAGTTAAATGCGTGACAATTTTCAGCGTTATCGATTCCCCAAAACAAAACATTGATAGCAATTTATAATACAAAAGCAATATGAGAATATACGCAATTGGATACATGTAGTAAAAAGCATAACTTTTAAGATCCATGAAAAGATGCACATTAGTTATGTTGATATTTGTATAATACTGTTAATATGTAGTAGAGTTCCAGTATAATGTGAGGCTAGGCTGCGTATGTATGTAGCCTATCTGTTCTCTACATAGCGTGAGCCGAACAATAATAATTGTAAAAAATGGAACAGCAAAAGCATGCTGCGTTCAAACACCCCAGTTTGTCTATGCAGCACACAGCACCACCAATCGAAGCGGCCGCGAACGAGTTAAGCGAAAGCGACCGGAAATTTTGAAAATTAGTGCATAAACATTAGAAATTACTCTAGCCGAAATTTGTGCCGGATTACTGAATGTTCTGGACTACTAATTGCCAGATTAGTGATGGTCAACCTGTACCATAAATAAACATTCTTTACTTCATCTGCCCAAGCAGTACGCTCTTATAAGAACAATCCTTGTTCCTACATTTACCACAAAGCCTATGTCTTGAAAATGTACTAAACTGAAAAGTAAAGCCGGGTACATACCTTCTCACCTTACAAACTTGAAACCATTTATCTTTATCCTTTTGGGATGACATTTAAATAATGACAAAAAACAAGATAATCCAAATGCAAAATATAGAATACAGTACAATGTACTGTAATCATTTACAATCACAATTGTAACGACACTCATGTCCTCCCAGGCCAACGACAGAGAAAGAACTAAATGGTAAGCAACAGATGCTTGAATCACCTGAAAGGGATGGGTTAACAGACAGTTAAAACTAAAGGATCCTATTGATTTTTAAGTTTTCACACTCTATCATCCTCCTGCCTGATGCAGGAATTACAATAGATAGGTAACAGCATTTAAAAAATCAACTTTAGGGGATCCCCAGACAAAGCAGACTTAGAGCAGCCAGACTCTTGTCATTTACATCTGTCGTTCAATTTTCTTGTTAACTTTCCTAATGGGAACATGGTACAAACACCATAAACAAAAACAAGAAAAAAACCTTTAACAGCAAAGTAGGCTTGAGTGCAGCACACATTTGTACTCAATACTGTACAGCCAAAGAAAAAAATAAATCTGGCTAACAGCAGGTGAGTGGGGGAAACCCCCTCCCCCACCTGCCTGCCTCCAATTAACCACTTTGCTACCAAATTTCAACAACTGTTTCCAGCTCATTTAGAAAAATGCTCCTCCATAAAAGGCAAAGATTTATATTTCCATAGGAGCAAAGTGCATGAACTATACTTATACGAAAAGCTGAGAAAAGTGAAGTATGGGGATTCTCCAATAAAGCAGCATCAAGGGGACGAACCCAAGTACTGGTTGCCAGCCAACCAACAAAATGGTGCAACAGCTACAAACAGATAATGAAAAGTAAGCAACATGTCACAAGGTAAATATCAAAGAGTAAATAACAAGAGATAATGAAAAGTAAGCAACATGTCACAAGCTAAATATCAAAGAGTAAATAACAATAAAACTATACTTTCTAGGATTAGAGTGTAATTCAAGGGCAGTTGCAGTTATGATGCCAGATATCAATCATTTATTCATTCATTCTCTTCTTCAGCAAAGATGACACTCATTTGGTTATACTAGTTGTACAATAAGAATTTAAACAAGCTAACCATGTGCTCTTAGATGAGTCACCAAATAAGGAGTGTGGATATACCAATCATCACAGCAGAAAAATTCAAAATGAGGCTATGAAATTGAGCAGAAATGTCAAACAAGCACATGACACAGATAAGACCAAAGAAAATTACATAGCTGCTGGGCAACTGGCCTTTTATGACAACATACATTCATTATTATGTTCTCACTAAGAACTTGTATTTCCTATGAACACGAACATGATAAAATGTATTAATATTATGTTTACTTACCAATGATATCACAAACAGCTTCCAAAACCCTTGTAGGTTGAATAGTGCCTTGAAGTTCATTATGCTCTAAATGTTTTGCACAACCAGTTGCAACAACATTTCTCACCACATCACTGTCATCTTGCAGGAGAGTTATCAATATTTCATAAACATCCAACTTGGCTTCACCTATAGAATCATCAGGTTACAAATTAAGTTTTGGCTCAGCACAAATATACAGTTTTTACAATTGTATTTCAAAGCATCCAAACTATTCTTTTGCAAACATAAAGTCCACCAAAACTTAAACCAATTTCTGTAATTCTCTTGCTACAAAATATTCGTGTCAAAAGATGAGGAAAGTTTAAGTACAAAGTATTCACAAATGCTGTTATTCAACTATCATAACAAAAATCAATTATTAATGAAAAGGGTGGGGGGTGAGAATTTAATGAAATAAGACCCTGCACAAGAAAATACTATATTTTACGAAAAATATTTTCTTCATACAAAACCATCATTCAAAATTACCTTTATCCTGTGTACTGGCTCTCCAGTCGCACCACTTGCTAAATCTTTAGAAATGAAAAACCCCCACAGCGCATGCCCAAACCAGACACCACCATCCCAAAAGGCTACCTCCTTCCATGCAGCTCTATTACCTGCAGATGTATTGCTGCTCTTCCAGGATTAGCATCTTTTTTGTGTTCTGCTTGGCATGCCATTCATTTTCATTCATTCACTTCTCTACCTTTTCTCTATTCTGATGATGCTTTGTGGTGATTTATGAATTAATAAGTGCTTTATTAGCATTTTCTGCCTGCCAGTCACTAGCTTTTTGAATACGAAATGTTAGTATTTTATGCATTTATGGCCTACTAAACTTTCTTAGCTTTTTTTTATACATTTCTACCCTACTGTATGTGAATTTCCTGCACCTTCATGCAAATGGCTGCAAGGATAAAAAAAAATGTATTCTATTTAATTACCAATGAAAATTCAATGAGTAATGAAATCAGTCAACCTCAATTCTGCTATATTTGAGGGTAAACTGTATCTTTCATTAGAATTATTTTATAATGCAGTCCTATTTTGTTCTTACTTCTGTGATTTTGTTGACTTAAGAGCTTGTTCATGAATGGTAGGCAAGGTTAGACTAGCATTTTCAGGTAGCCTAACATATGCTAGGCTTTCATTGCTATATTTGCATTTTGCAGCAGTCTTCAGCCCACTTATACCTGCTAGACTGAACAGAAGGAATGTTAATGTCCATAAAAACACTCAAAACCAATGAAGAAGTGAAGTACAAAGGTAACCACATGGACCTACCTCTCTGCATTAACTGCAAGAAACTTGTTTGATAGATCTCTTCCTTTCCACCGCTTTCCCTAAGCTAAGGGTTGGATGCTCTGATGCATCTTCTCCAACTATTCCTATCAAAAGCATTTTCTTATACCATACCTTTGTTCTGTAAATCTTTACCATGCCATCTAATCTTTTGCCTCCCTCTTGACCTTCGACCCCCCAACTCAAACCCTCTTCACTCCCTCCCTCCCCTCTCTCATCCTTACCAAAAGCCCAAACCACCTAAATCTCGGCTCCTATTCGTATCTTTAAGATTTATCACCCAAGCACTTCCATGTCTTCATTTTCCAGCCTCTCATGCAAAGAGATCCCCAAAATCCACCTAAGTACCCTCATTTCTGTGCTTGTGCTTCTGTTCCCCCTTCCTTATTTATGCTTATGTTTCTGAACCAAATCATCACTGGTCTGATTATGGTATATCTTTATTTTCAGTTTAGTGGGATTTTGCCACATACACTACCCCTGCTACCTCTCTACATTTCCCCAAAGCTGCTTTTATCCTACTTTCAGTTGATAGCATATATAAAATAATTAAGGAAAAAACCAGTACAGGAAATTTTTGGGTTTCCTGGATTTTGTGAAATTCACATAAGCCAGGCCAAAATAAATGGTATACTTTCATGAAGCAAAAAAGGAAAATGAAGAACTAAAATAAATTAATATCAATAAATAATTATGAACACAGAACTGAAAACTCCACATGCATAGCTGGTTACTCAGGAAGATAAAAGACAGTGTGCCTGGGGACATTCCAGACCACAAATGTGGACACAATATAACTGAAGGGTTTGTGGTAAAACAAAAGGGTTTGTTAAAGTGATTACTTTGGGAGTTTCTGCTATTGTTTTATAAGCAACAGGGCTAACCAGCAAGCAAAATTTCTTGTATTTCATAATAAAAAATTGCTTTGTGTCAACATCAGTATCTGTTATGTGAATGGTTAAGTGATAAAAAAATAATTACCTGATATACTCTGGTGTGAATGAAGAAAAGGCAATATATATGAAATGCCACTTGCCACTTGGATTCTTGCCTCAGCATCATTTTCACTTCCACTAAAAGTTTTCATTAACTCTAACCATCCATAAACAGATGTTCCCAAAAAGCTTAAAGAATTCTGGAAGATAGAGATACCATCATCAGGAAGTCAAATTCAGAAAAGAAATGATAGGGTGGTTTTTCTAAACAGTAAATACTTTTGCAAAGTAACACATTTCTCAAATTTACTACACAAAGCCACAGTAATTATTAAACATACCTTTGACAGGAAAAATACAACTAGTGAAGATGTAAAACACAGTATTTCAGTCAATAATTCTATAGAAGCTTCTTCACCAGCTCTCTCCACACAATAACTAAGGAGTCTTCCTCTTCCTTCCCAATTTGCATCAAACTGTTCATACACTACACAGGACACAAACTTATTCATGATTTTAAACATTTGTATTAGGCATTCTTTATGCTGTTCTTTACCTTGAACTTGATCAAACAGTTTTAGAAATACAGGCACTGGAAGGTCATCAAGGGCTTCCACATAACTGAGGCACATAAGACGCACTTCATAATCACTGTTACTTAATAACTTGCATACTAATTCGGACATAGTATCAGGTTTTGTTGTCTGAGAAAACTGGAGGAGGTATTTACTGGCTGCTCTCTTGCACAAAGCTGACCAAGGCTGATGATGGCTACCTTGACTATTACAAGTGACAAGCATGAAGCTACTATCATTAACTTCATTAAATGCATGCAAATTCATAAATGAACATTTTTTTCTAATAAGGAAAGTGAAGAGCTCTAAGGCACAGGCACGTGTTATTAAACATGGGTTAGACTCTGCTGCTGACCAAGATATTCCAGCAATGCTTTTCACAACAGAGTCTGACTCATTGTTCTTTATGATGCTGTCATGAAAATACTTCAAAAGTTTAATAAGACAGAGAAGAGACCCATGAAGACCATTTTGATCTGTCAAAGAAGCTTTACTACAAAGTTGATTGATCACATCAAGAACATTGTCTGGGGTGACCAAAGAAATAAGAGCATGTGAAGCAAGATTCCTAAGTTGAAATATGGATGATGAGGTACACTGTATAACAGCAGAAGTAAAAGCTGAAATAGATAAGGTGGTATTACGACTCTCTATTGGTGATGGAGATAAGCGTGCTAATAATAACAAAAGTGGAAAAAGGGCTGGCACTAATTTTCCTTCCTTGACACCACAAGCTCCATTTTCTAATTCAGTCTTGAGAAAATCATAGAGATCTGGATACCTCCTGAAAAACACAAGTGCAGACATGGAGTTTTTGCGACTAAGGTCATCTTGAGTTTTCTTTACACCAAACATTCGTGTGATCAAAGAAGAGAACAATAATGAAGCTGAATTTCTTTCTGCCCATGAATCACTCTTATAGCCATTAATAGCAGCTTTAATGCCAGTAGGTGCATAAGGAACAATCAAGTCTCCTAATCTAGTGTCACGGTACAAAGCTCTCAGAATGTTAAAGGCATGGATTCTGGCATCAGTACCCTTATACTGATGTTCTCCAGCTAGTTTAAGAAGAGTAGTCATAGTATTCTTGAGACTGACAGCACCTCTTACACTGGGTTCCGTTGACAAAATTCCTTGAACAATAAATGGGACACCAGCGCTACGACGTGTAGCACACAAACGATCATCATTGTCATTTTGTATAGCATAAAGTACTTCTCTTAGCCATTCATCAGGCAATGAATATAGTTGCTCTTCATTACACTGCCAAAGCTGTTCACATATCCTATTAAAACCTGTGTATGATTGTTCAAAAGCTCCTCTGTGTTTTGTTTCAGATAACTGCATCAAAAAATACTGACCTATTATTTTAACATCTTCAACAGTCAAAAGTGATAGATGATCTGGATATAAGGGGTAGTTTTGAAGAAGATCTCCTAAAATTAAGGATATTTCCTTTACACTACGCCATGCACACAACAGTAACATCTGAGCACTTACTGCCTGGGCTTTCACTAACTCATCAGGTTTAGAATCTAGAGAGAGATTTATTTCATTTTCAATTTGCTGATTGCCAATAGAAGCTTGCAATACAGCTTTCAGACTACCTACACTTTCTGGTTCAAGGTCCATTGGCAAATGGCCTTCTGGAGAAGAGTTTCTCACAACAGATGCAACCAATTCTGACACTTCATAGCACACTGCAAGAAGTTCCCTCACAATGCTCTTCCATACACAGTGATTCTTATCAAGCTGATCTTTAGGAATACTACTTAACAAAGTTCTTATGCAAAGTAGTAACCCATACATAGGACCATAAGCTGCTGCCTTCAGCAAACTTTCTTGAGCAACTGTTACTTCAGACTGCAATGACTGAAGCAAAAACTTCAAAAACACTTCTAAAGGTTCCTGAGACTGAAGATTAATGGAAAATTTACTTGAAAGAATTTTCAGAGCTACAGGTTCCTTTAACAGATATTTCAAAACATAAGAGGCAGTCACTGTATCAGGAGGTCTACTTGATGACGCCAAGTCACAAGCTGCATTAATCAGACACTCTATTTTTCTCTCATCTTGTGAATGAAGCTTATCTTTTGGTATTGCAAGCAAAAGCTTTAAGGCAATGATCTTGTTATTTTCATAAGAATCATTTAATACATAGAGAAGTGTATCCACATACATATGGCTATGGATCATCTCATCTATACCAATGCATGTACCACAATCTTTGTAAAGAATTTCATTAAACAGTTCAAGTATAACAAGGGATGTCCCTCTCCTAGCAGTATTAGCACCAATAAAAAGATTCTGAATCATTATATTGAACAAATCTTTGCAAAATTCTCTCAAGCAGTTTAAGTTATGCATTACATTTTCATTAGAGTTCCTTGATTTTTTTAGAATCCTTGTAGCTTCTTTGATCCTCAGGAATAGCTTCTTTGTGCATTTTACTAGATGCTGTCGGTATGAAGGACTTTGATTTGTGGTACTATAATGATAGTAGTCTATTATCAAGTCCATTTCTTCCTTTTCTGGTATTTCAGTTGACTTAGGACTTTCACATAAAAGACTAAGGGCTGACAACTGAACTGATTCATGAATGTGTTTTAGGCAAAACTTAATTGTCTTGTAAGGTAATATAAACTTCCACAAATCATCTGAATGCTGTGCATTCTTCTCTTGACATTTCTTTTGCCAGTAGGTTGACTGTCGACCAATCTTAACACACATGATCAACAAACATAGTTTTTCCATTTCCAGTTTATCACAAGACTCTGACAACGTTTCCACAACAATATCTAGGCTTTCAGGACTAGTAAGAAGCAACTTTTTAAATAGCAGCTCATATCCGAATGTCTGCATCTCTTGACTAAAGGAACTGATGAATAAAGGCAGCCAAACATCCTGCCATTTTGCTTGTGAAACCTCTTTTACATGAACTGTGAACAGAACTTCCAGCAATTCAGCTGCATGGCTGGCCATTGCTGAATCTTTTAGTGATGTCAGGAGCAATCCAGGCAGCTGTGGTTCATAACTTAATAAAGTCTGACAACCTACAACAGGTACCAGACAACTTACAGCACTTAGTTTATATTTTCTTGAAGATGGCTGAAGTAGCAATGTTTTGCACATTTCTGTATAATGAGCAACACTACCCTCTAGACTGAGTTCAGTGTGTATCTTGACTAAATTCTGAAAACTTTCTTTTGTAGCATGTTTCACACTATCTAAAAAGTGATCCCAAGATAGCCATAAATATTCAAAAACACGGGACATAACTGTGGAACTGGGATGCAAAGAGCTTCTAAGATTACTGGAAAAAGATGATGACTTGATCGCTTCTAAAGTGCGCAGGGTCCAGTGTTGAAACATTCTTATTAAGGTAACAGCCATGCTCCCATCATTGGACTGAAAAACAGGGGTGAGAATAGCTTCTAGAATTTCAAGGCCAAGATACATGTTGTTGCATTTGTTATTGGTATACAGTTCTTTTCCTTGTGATACACACAAAATTCCATTGATTACAGCTAACTGTGCAAGAGGTGGCAAAGCTACATAGTGACCATCTTCACAAATGACATTTTGTACTAAACTATCAAGTCCATCTTCATTACAATAATTATGAATAATAGCAACCATCTGGCCACAGTTTATGCGCAAATCAAGAGGACACAACTGGTGTGTCATTATGTTTAGACCATGCTCTAACAATTTACAAGACTCATTATTTCCAATGTTGTCCTTTGAGCAGTGTTTTTGTAAATACGTTGTACTATTCTTTATAAGTTGTTGCATCTCTTGCAAGACTTGGGAGGCTTCAATGGATGACAGAGTTTCCCTGTAAATATATGAATTAGTTACTGCATTGAAAAATGACAAAATATTCTTAACAATAATTATTACACTGATATTCACAATCTTCAGTCTGTTGGAAATCCAATATAAAATGATCTACATTTACAACTGTTCTGATTGGAATTCAAAGAGGAAGTGCACAAGACAGAACAGAGTGGAGAGAACTCATGACACGTTCAACCCCATAAAGGGGAAACATGCTGAAGATAAATACAGTTTAAAGCCTAGTATCTGGAATCCACTTATCTAAGAGTCTGTATCCAGAGGAGATTAAGTAATAAAAAATAAAACTCTTACCACATTTCCCCCCTTATTCATTCAACTGTAATTCTAACATGTGTATGTTAGATTAATCACATTAACAATTGTAAATAAATTAGAAGTTATTTTATCACAACCCCATTAATCATATACATACAGCATTACCAGTTTCTGGAGGCATAAATAAGAATCATACTAACCTGAATCAGTCAAGATTAAGAAGCCTCTATCATCCCTGCTCAACCATATGACACAACATCTGTATTATGAAAATTTGCACCAAAGGCTTCTCAATCTTCACTGATACCTGATACTGATACCTGATACCTGTTAGTCTGACTGAGATTTCCACATCTGCAGAAATTATGCAATTTATGATTAATGAGTCTGTGTTGAAACTTACATAAAAAAAAGCCTTTAATTTATAAAACTTGGTTTGGTTATCAAATTAACTGAATCTATATATCACACTAATGTGACATATGTTTCTTTAAATATTAAGCCAACAAAAGCCTCTTAATTTCTTGATTTCATAACATTTACTCCTGTAAACACTGAATCTGGATGGGAAATATACAAGGATATTATAATCTTTGCGGGAATTATTTTAATTTGTGCATGTTAGGTTAAAGTACGGCTGCCATAAACCACAACACTACATGCTTTGGTTTACAACAGCCTTATTTAACTCAACGTGTTGATTCAAAGCTCTCTGGAAAGATTAGAGTTACAGTACTTCATATATTTATGATTTGGGTTCAGTGTTCACAAGATAAATGTATCTAAAATTAAGATGAAATAAAGAAGAAATCTTTGTTTGATTAATATTAAGAAGTATTTTTACTACATGATTTTAAGTGTTAAAGGTTATGATTGCTTTTAGTACCAGCATCTCGTTTCAGTTGACAATATAGTTTACGTTATAAACATAGGCTGGTGTCATATTGCTCTCTGGATTTTATGCATTTCATTTATCTTTTGGCATGATCATTCTCAACAGAGCCTGTGAGAGACTATTTACCCAAGGAATGCCTTAAGAAATACAATCATTTGGCCAACCTACATCTTATTTTGATACAAACTCAAGACTTCCTCATAATCATACGAGTTACTCTGCAACATAAATGTATGGCATTCCGTTTATTAAAACAATTCCATCAACAAATGTTTACCTCTCCATTTATGAAAGAATGACAATAAGAGAGGCTTACTGGTGGTGCAGTATGGCGAAGAAAGGTTGAAAAGGCTATACAAATTAACTGTAGTTAATGCAGCAATGGCACTTCATTCCATTTATTTGAAAGGGGGTCCTGTGCCTACATATATCATTATTATTATATTGATTTTTATGATAAAATAAATTTTTTAGGTACTTACCCTCTATCATTTAGCTTTACCTGCAACTACTTTGGTGCAGGTTTGACAAGTGTTAAAACTGAAACAATAAAAAATGAACGCTCCCATTAGTTACTCCTACACCCTTTGTAGGGTGGGGGTAGGACAGCAAATGTTTCGATTGCTCATTCTACTCTTAATCTCTAAGAGGGGAGGAGGGAGGGTTTCAATGATAGAGGGTAAGTACTTAAAAAATTGATTTTATCATAAAAAAATAATTATTTTTGAATTGAAACGTACCCTCTATCACTTAGCTGACTCCAACATTGTGTGCTGGAGGCAGGCAAGAGATTCCCTATAACTGAATTATCAGATATCATTATAAATATCCTTATTGTTGCTTACCTGATGAATATGATCCCATGGCAAGTACTTGTTGGATGAGGATCTTCATCAAGCGAGGTCCACTATCTTAAGAGGTGGAACGTGAACCCCAAATGTAGCCATTGGTTGAAGATGTGCAACACAGAATGGCAATTTATTGGCTCCTGTGCCTCAGGCCTGCAGAGCTGACAGGAGCTACAACCACAATTAAACTATGATCCCTCAAGAGTTACCACCTACCTAATTGAGTTGCTGCGGTACCTCAAACCCAAAAACAACAAGCCCAAATTGAAAGAAAAGTGGTACTTAATCAGCTCAAGGTAGCTTTCTCCAATGAGGAGAAATGGCTCTGCAACATTAAATAACATAATTTACTTTAATAAAAAAAAGGGAGGACTTTGCTCTCATCCAAGAACAAAGAAAGAAAGGACAACTACAGTACAGTATACACAATAATCCAAATAAATAAAGTGGAGTAAACTACTGTGTACGAACTCATCACATACAGTTCCCCTTTACCCAGGAAGGAGGTAGCTAGAGAGAACCCTTATTTGTTTGTGACACATAATGGGAAGACTAGGAGATAATCTCCCCTGCCAAAACCAGAGGTGCTAGTGTATGGCAGTCTTCATATTGGATCTCTTCATCCCTCAAGTAGCTGGAAGCGAAAACAGAACTACACCTCCACTGTACTGCCAAGACTAGACAGTCTAGAGAGATGTGTTGGTGAAAACTAACAGATGTAGCTGCTGCTCCGATGCCGTGTGGTTTCTTCTTCAAAAGTGGACAAATCTCTGGAGAGACTGCCCGGTGTGCTTCCAGAATTGAGGACTTAATCAAGAAAGCCATGGCATTTTTAGACATAGGAACCTTAAGCTTCCTGACCCAACAAAATAGGTTGTTACACTGCTTCCTTACAGGTTTAAGATGGGACATATAATACTTCAGAGCCCTAACATGGCATAAAACCAGCTCTCCTTCCTCAGCAGTTAGAGTTTCTAGTTAAGGGATGGAGAAAACTCTAGGAAGAGCGTTGGCCTTAACGTCATTCTTGGTACGAAAGGAAGCCAGAAAAGATCATTCTGGCTCCGGTACGAGAAAACCCTACTAACGATGATATCGCTTGCAATTCACTTCTTTTGTCTGAAGCCAAGGCCACCAGAAAGAGGGTTTTCAAAGAAAGAGCCTTGAGAGAAGCCTCTCTAAGGGGCTCAAAAGGAGTGCCTCTAATGTGTCATAAAACAATATCTGGGTTCCATAAAAGAGGTTTCTGAAAAACCTTTTGCATTTCCAGTTGAAAAGAGTGAACAGCTTCACGTACGTCAACGTCCTTTGAAATATCCAACCCAGTATGCCTTACAACAGAAGCCAGCATGGATGTCCCCGGACTTGCACCATGCACTACTGTATACAGTTCCTACTATTTCTGATATAATATATCAGTGCATTTTCTCCTTGCAGCGAGGATGGAGTTCCAAGATGACTCTGAAAGGCCTCTAGCTCTGAGGAGCTTGTCGACAGTTTCCAAGTGGTTAAATGAAGCATGTTATTTTCGTTTAGCCTCCCTGTCCCTGTCTGTCGAAGTAGATTTGTCCATAAAGGTAACTGTCTCGGAACTTCTATCACCATTTCTGGAAGGTCTGTGAACCAATGCCTCCTTGGCCACCAAGACACGATTAGAATCATGGTGGTGTTCCAGGATTCTCTCAATTTCTTGAGCACTTCCTTCAGTTGCGGAAGCAGAGCGAAAGCATATGCGAATAGGTTTGCCCAGTCTAAAGCCATAACGTCTACTGCCCAGGCTTGAGGGTCCAAAACTGGTGAGATGTACAACTGGAGATGATGATTCAATTTTGTTGTAAAGAGATCGATGGGAGGTTGGCCGAACTCTTTCCAAATTGCCTCGCACACAGTCGGGTTTAATGTCCATTCATGGGAGAGTACCTGTCCTGGATGACTTAGCATGTCTGCCAGAACATTCAATCAACCTGGTACAAACTGGAGCATTAGGATGATGTTCCCCTCCTCCTTCCAGAGGAGCAAGTCCATGGTAATGGCTACTAACGTTTCTGACTTCGTGCCCACTTGTCTTCTTAGGTACGACAGAGATGTTGAGTTGTCCGAGAAGACAAATTACTTTGTTGGTTGCTGCACTTTCCAGCTTCTGCAGCCCCTTCTGAATAGCCAACAAATCCTTGCAGTTTATGTGCAGATTTTTCTTGACTGGGGACCATACTCCGGAAGCGAACTGATTTCCTAAAACTACACCCCAGCCCTTGTCCGAGGCATCGAATACAGTGAGAGGTCTGGGCTTGGGGACTCTAGAGACTTCCCTGCATGCAGGATCTCTTTGGACATCCACCAACGAAGGTAAGGGAACAGATCTGGGGTCCAGGACACTAACTCGTGGATTGGCTGAGACTCTGTGCCAGTGCCTCCTCAAGAGCAACTGAAATGGTCTCATCCATAGTCGAGTACCTGGGGCTAACTCCTCCAGAGAAGATGTGTGACCTAACAGAGACAGCCAGCCTTTGGCTGGCATGCTTCCTAAGGAGGCAAATTCGCTTGCGATTGACAAGAGATTGTCTACTCACACACATGTAGGCAAAACCTTGAAAAGAACAGAATCTATCTCCATGCCCAGGTAGACCACTCTTTGAGATGGTTCCAGTGAAGACTTCATTACGTTTATCAGTAACCCTAAGGCTTTCGCTAAGCCCAGCACTAGCTCTCTTGCCCTCAGGCAATCCTCCCTGGACTTCGCAATGATAAGCCAATCATCCAGGTACAGAAGTATCTTTACTCCTAGTAAGTAAAGCCATTTCATGAGGGGGGGTAAGACCCTGGTGAAAACCTGAGGTGCGGAACTTTATCCAAACAAAGAGCTCAAAATTGGTATGTCTTTCCCCAAAAGACAAAGCATAGGAACTTTCTTGAATGTTGGCAAATGGGGACATGAAAGCACATGTCCCTTATGTCCACCATAAACATTCATGCCTCTTTCTCCAAGGCGGCTACGACCGTGGAGGCCAACTCCATAGAAAAAGGGGGTAGTTGGACATAGAGGATGAGCTTGGATACGTCCAAAACAGGCCTCCAACCTCCCATTGCCTTTGGAACTAGGAAAAGTCTGTTGTAAAAACCTGGCGAAGTAGCCAGTATTTCCTCTATAGCTGCCTTCTCTAACAGAGAAGAGACTTCCTGACACAAGATCCTTCTCTTCTATGGGTTGCCTTTGTAAGAACGAAAAGCTTTGGGCTGGTTTGATAGAGGAGGTGAACTCCTGAAAGGAATGAAATAGCCTTCCAAAAGTACTTTCGCTACCCAAGCATCTACCCCTAAGCATTCCAACATTTGAGCGAAGAGGCCTAACCTACCCCCACCCCAGATACCTGAGGGCTCAAGAAACTATTCTTTATTAAACTGACGACTCTTGTTATAAGAGGAGGTAAACTTCCCTCCCCTTGCAGAATGGAATTTGGAACTTTGCTGTTGAAAGGATACTTTCCTCCTTCTGGCACTTGGAAAGGACGACCTAGCAAAGGAGGTAGCACTGCCCGAAGTCCATTTAAAAGAAGAACAGGAAGAAGCAGGGGACTTCCCTTTAGAAGCTTGGGACTGATGGATAAAAGACCTATTCTCTGTCTTCTCAGTCTCCGAGGGTATAGACGCAGACAGTTTTTCTTCAATAATCTTCCCAAAAGAATGTACTGAAATTAAAGACTGTTTACTAAGGGGGGAAACTGAAGGAACCAGCAGAGAGCAAAGCTACTCTCTTCTGCGAACTTTAAGGTTGCTCATGACATGGGATAGCTCCCACATCACATCATGAAACCCCTTGTCTAGGGAATCGAAAAACCCTAAGGCCTTAACAAAAGGATCCCAGGCCAAAGGAGGAAGAAGCTCGCTAATCTTCTTCAAACACTGTTCAACTGTGTTCAGTACAATTTCACTGAAGGACATAGCTTCAGTAGCGTTAGTCAAACTTTTATACATATTCTCAGCCTCTGGAATAGAGAAATGCAACCTTCCTGACACAATGGCACCTTTCTTAGTTGAAAAAATCATGGACAAAAAAGCGCCGTCCACTGCCGGATCAGGGGAAAAGGGGAGAAACTCCTCTGTCTGATACACTAGTGACTTCCTAGCATGAAGGAAGGGAGACAAAAGAGAGGATCCTTTAGAGGAGATCTTCTTAGGCAAAGTCTTAGCAATAGAGTCAAATCTCCCATGTACAGAATCTGATAGGCTAAAGGAAGGGAGAGGAGAATAATCAGACCTCAACCTGGAAGCTCTTAAAGAGTGAGCAGTGTTCGAATGCTCCACTGAAAAGAACTGAGGATATCTATCTAAACACAACTGAACCAGTTCCTTAAAACCTGAAGTGACTGATTCTAAGTGTTCCTCTTCCTTATCCAAGGATAATGTAAAAGGAGAATGTTGAGAGGAAGAGATGGCCTAAACAAGTCTTCCTCAACCGAGACAACTGAAGAAGTCTTGGAACCAGATGGTCTTGTAAGACCTGGCGCTAGAATTCTACTAATCCACTCTGGTAAATACTTGAACTTAGAATGGTCTCTCTCAAGATCCAACTGAGAAAATCCAGCTGACACAGGGGGGCAAGAACCCTTTAACCATGATGACTTGCCTTCCAACACAGGAAGAGTGCGACCTGTTCCCTTGATGCCACTAAGAACTCGTTTGCTTGCACTTACCTCCCGACTCCTCTTACTATTCGAAGACTCATGTGTCACAGACACTAACTGCAGTCCCAAAGAAACTCTACGGCCTACTGTCTCTTGAGGATTCATCAACTCTTCCCTCGAACTCGATGAGGAGGTGAGCAGCCTCGCTGAGGCGGCGTGTGGCCTGGCTTGGATGACACAGTATGCAGCCTGGCTGAGGCGGTATGCAACCTGGCTTAGGCAGTGAGCGGACTTACTGAAGCTTCCCACAGTCTAGAATACGCCTGGTGTGGACTCGACACTTCCCAAGGCCTCCACTATCTGACTAGCCTAGTCTTAGCTTAAGAAAGTCCATAAAAGCCGCATAAGCCTCAGAAGTGGGCATACCTACAGCCTTGACGAAATCAAAACTCGGACTATCGACAACAGAAAAGGAGTCTAGGCACATAAACTTACTACTTGAATGCGTAACTAATAACTCCAGACTTCTTGAGGTGGCTGAAGGCACAGCGGCATCATTCATTACCGAACGCAATCAGTTACCTAGTTCGGATGAATCTCTATACAGGCAGCGCCTGGTTATCAGCAAGCGGTTTTTCAGCATTTGTCTAGCGACGAAAATCGGTGATTTTCTGTGTCGATAATCTCATACTGATGCCGATACATACCTAACAGAGGTGCAGATAACTGAAAATCAGCGATTTTTGGTTATCGGTAATTTTCACTTATCATCACGCCATAGGAACAGAACTCCTGCCATTAATCAGGGACTGCCTGTAATAACCTTGGGAAAGCTAAGGCCTAGACCTTTTCACCCTGCCATGAATGTCTTTAGGCAAGCGCAATTTGCGTTTGTCCACCGAGGACCGAGAAGCAAAGGCAGGAGACAGAGGGCACAGTCCATGAGCACCCTCGGATGTCAGTCTTTGTTTGGGAACCCCAGGACTACCAGGCCTGTTGGCAGGAGGAGCCGATGGGACAGGCAAGGCCGCGTCTGCAGAGTTACCAATGGAACGAGGGGACACTGTCTCTGCAAATTTACTAGACGTATTAGATGCAAAAGATTCAAGCTTTTTACATAAAAATTCAATCTTAGGTTTTACAGAATCAATATCAGACTGCACTGAATCTAACCTACTACCCTGCTGACTTAGTGGGTGTGGAAGGATGAGAATCTATTAGAGAAGAAGAATCTCTTGATCAGAAGTTAATTCTAAGGAAGCCTTAGATGTAAGACTAGCTGTGCTCTTTACAATCTTTCTAAGCCTATCCTTCTCTCTTTTAATATGATACTTTACAATCTTCTCTATCTCTTGCAAAGACCATTCCTTCAAATGATCACAATGGTTGTCCGAATCACACATTACCCCAAGATGATCAATGCATAAATCATGTGTATCGTACTTCAAAGAAGCCAATCTGGCCTTGCAACCACTTAACTTGCAAAATCTAAGGGATTTTGATAAGGAAGACTGAGAAGAATCCATAATGAAATAACAAACCACAGTCTAGACGATGCAAGTCGATAACCATGAAAACAAACCAAAATTCAGAGTACTCGTCAACACTTGTCTAATTTTGCCGACAAGAGTAGAATGAGCAACCAAAACATTTGCTGTCTTACCCCCACCCTACAAAGGGTGGGGAAGTAACTACTGAGAGCGTTTGTTAACGATTGTTTCAATTTTAACACTTGTCCAACCCACACCAAAGTATTCGCAGATAAAGCTAAATGATAGAGGGTAAGTTTCAACTCAAAAATTATTATTATTAATATTATTATTATTATTATTATTATTATTATTATTAAGTACATCAACCAGAGCACTGAGTTACAATACTGCATTCAAATATGGCTGGCCCAAAAGTTTTGTCTCTAATGACAAACTATTTTTCATCTAATAAAATTAAAAATTTAACTACAGGATGAGCTGAAAACAATTAAAATTCTAAAAAAAATTTTCTTAACTTATTTCTAGTGTGGTCCTCAGGTGCCGAATCTCATCTTAAGCTCTTGGATAATGTTATATCATCAGTCAAATTCATTTTGCCAACTCTTAATGTCGAATTGTGGTACAAACATAGAGTGAATTTAATGTTTGTTGCATAAAATGTACTATAACAACAAACATCCTTTGCATATTCTTGACTTTACCTAGCTGTTTTTGCCCAAAACAATATGCAGGCTGCTGCTGCAGTGTGTTTTTTCTAGTACTTTCAGGTTTACAGTAATGCTACTCATTTTGTTAGGAGCTTTATCTTGGATACAACTAAAATTTGGAAGCGTTTACCTAGCACAGTGATCTCCATATGTTTCAACCTGAAGCAAACTCATTTCTGCTCTCTACTGATATTTCCTAAATTCAAGTGTATCGGTCTTATTTTATAATCCCTCATGCTGTATTTATTTATTTATCACCTTTTCCTTCATCTTGTTTCTTTCTGCAAGCGATTTCCCTTTAGAGCCTTCTTGGGTATATAATCTGTTGACTCTGTCCATAAGGGTTTTAGTTGACGATTTAAAGACAGAAAGAAAGAAAAGGAACTTGGAAATCCAGACAAGATACATATAATGGTTAATTTTGACCTACATTCTCTGCACTCAAGGACTGGGTCATGTGGGCTATTCAAATACCCTACAGTCAAAAGAGTGCAACCAATTCGGAAACAATATAAAATAATTTCAGTGTGGTATTCCTTTTCATTTGAAGAATGCCAGAATCCAATTATCTACTTAAATTTCTCGTTACCAAATACTGCAAATTTTAAAGTAATTTGTATTTTTCCTAACATACAAACCTGACGGTCTAGACATTGGATTTGGCTTGTGAATGCGAGCTGGAAAGGCAGTCAACTTTCAAACAAGGTCGTTAACTACCAACAGTAGGGGGAATCCCCGCCCACTCGTCAGTCTGCACTCCACCTTGCCTTATGGCCCAAGTAGCAGAATGAGGGGTGGTAGAGGTGGGCTGTATATGTAAACACCTTCAGGTTTGTATATTAGGAAAAATACAAATTACAGTACTTTAAAATTTGCAATTTCTTCCTACACAAATAGGAGACTTACCCTTTGGAGGGTGGACTCTAGGTACAGCAAACCCTCAAATTTGCGTTCTCACAATTCGCTGGCTCAGCGATTCGCAAAATTTTCTGTGGAAACTGTCAATAAATTATTCATGAGAAAACTCACCCATTTGCAGATTTTTTCATAGAGCAATATTCTATATTTTCATATTATTTGCATGACTAAATACTGTGCTGTACCTACATATACATTTTAAGATAAAATAATGATTTACAGTACTAATTTTCAAATATTAATATTAAAAGTTTAATAAATTAAGTAAATAATTTTCAAATATTAATTAATATAAAAGTTAAATAAATTACATAATTTTCAAATATTAATGTTAAAAGTTTAATCAATTAAATAAATAATAACAGTAAATAAAAATAATAATTCTCTCTCTCCTCTCCTTCCTTCTTTCTCTCTCTTCTCTCTCTCTCTCTCTCTCTCTCTCTCTCTCTCTCTCTCTCTCTCTCTCTCTCTCTCTCTCTTTTACTGAGAGAATTTTTATGCATATGTAATATGTGTTTTATTTGTTTTGTATGATAAATAAATGATTTACTAATTTTCAAATATTAATATTAATGTACTAAACACAGAAAAATATCAGTTCATTAAAGAAAATATAGTGAATTAGTAAGATTTTAGTTCAATATAAATTCTTTCCCTCATCTTTTTCCAGACGCTTTGACAAACTGATCACAAGGGTAGATGCTGCCACTCGGTGGTCAAATAAATGTTGCAACTTGGTGGTCAAATACCCTATGAAGGATACTGAAAAATCTCTCTTTCTCTCATCTAATCTAAATTATGTTCTTTGTATTTCATCTCTCTCTCTCTCTCTCTCATTGACACAGATAGTTTATGCATATGTAACATATGTTTATTTGTTTTCTATACTGTAGTTTTACAGATTAACATAACGTTACTTGTTATTATTTTTTTTCACATTTTCCATGCTATACTTACAACTTTTCGCATCTGTATAGTACTGTATAAAGTATTATTAAAAATCTTAAACAAATACACAACAGTATGGTGATAAAGAGAGTTGGTGGAGAGGTGTTGGGAAAGACATCTGGAAAGAAACTCCCCATGATAAGAAAACCTGGTGGTGGAATGATGACGTGAAAGAGGTGGTGAAAGCCAAAAAAGATGCAAAAAAGATCTGGGAAAAGTATGGACAGCAAGAGGATAAGGAAAAGTACCAAAGACATAAGAAACAAGTAAAGAAGGCAGTTGCACAAGAAAAGGCAAGAGCATTAGATGACATACGAAGAGCTGGAAAAACCTGATGGGGAAAGAAAAAATTCACAGAATTGCACAGTCGAGGGACAAGAACACCAAAGACTACTCCCATATAAAACATGTTAAGGATGGGAATGGGGCAGTTTTATGCAACGATGATAAGATAAAGACGAGGTGGAAAGAATATCATGAACACCTGTTAAATGAAGAAAATTCTAGAAAATTCTTTTGAAGATGGGTTCCAGAACCTTGGTATGACACATATTAGCAGGAAGGAAGTAAAGAAGGCACTAAAGATGATGAAAAATGGTAGGACCTGATGGAGTTCCTGCAGAGAATATACAGTCAGGAAAAGATACCAAAAGAATGGAGAGAAAGCTTTATTGTGCGTGACATCCAGGATTTTGCAAACTACAGGGGCACAAAGCTTATGTCTCATACCATGAAAATCTGGAAAAGAATAATGGATCAAAGAATTAAAGAAACATCTGTAGGTGAAGAACAGTTTGGTTTCATGCCAGGGAGAGGAATGCCAGATGCAGTGTTTGCCCTCAGACAGATGATGTAAAAACACCGGGAAAAGCAGAAAGGACTGCCCATAGTATTCATAGATTTGGAAAAGGCGTATGATAGAGTACCACGCCAAGAGGTTTGGATGTGTATGCGAGTAAAGGGAACACTGGACAAGTGTGAGGTTGGTCCAAGATATGTATGAAAGAGCAAAAGCGCAGGTTAGAAGCAGTGTTGGGTTAACTGAATGGATACCAGTAAGAGTTGGTTTACATCACTGATCTGCTTTAAGCTCATATTTTTTTTTACCTGATAATGGATGTGCTTTCTCAAGGAATAAGAGATCAATCCCCATGGTGCATTTTGTTTGCTGATGACATCGTGTTATGCAGTACAAACAGAGGGTTAGTGGAGTCAAAACTAGAGCAATGGAGGAAGGTACTGGAAGGCAGAGGATTAAAGATCAGTAGGAAGAAGACAGAATACCTTAGTTTTAATGAAAATCAAGACTCTGAGATTAGTATGGAAGGGACAAGGTTGAACTGAGTAGAAAAATTTAGGTATCTTGGTTCAACAGTGGCTGATGATGGAAATTTGGATGCAGAAATAACACACAGAGTGCAGGCTGGATGGAAAAACTGAAGAAAGATGTCAGGTGTCTTGTGCGACTGCAGAATCAACATAAAGGTTAAAGGAAGAGTGTAAAGACAGTAGTGAGACCAGCTTTGATGTATGGAGCAGAAACATGGCTGGTAAAGAGAGTGCAAGAGAAGAACCTGGATGTGGTGGAGATGAAAATGCTCAGGTGGATGTGTTTAGTAACAAAAATGGACAAAATCAAAAATGAAAGAATAAGAGGAACTATAAAAGTCGTAGAACTATCAAAGAATGCCTAAGAAAGAAGACTGTAGTGGTATGGCCATGTGATAAGAAGGGATGAGACATATGTAGGGAGGAGAGTGATGCAGATGGACGTGCCTGGTGGTAGAGCATGAGGAAGACCGAAGCAAAGGTGATGGATGTAGTTAGAGAAGACCTGAGAGACAAACAATTGTCAGAGGATGTGTTTGACCGAACCAGGTGGAGGAAAGCTGTCAGATACATCGACCCCACATAGAAGTGGGAAAAGATGCACAGAAAGAAGAAGCAGCTAGTTTAAGGTATATATTTGGTATCTGAACTTTCCATAAAGGCAGTTATAAGCATTTTTACAGGGGAGGGTTAACTACTCATGGATTTTAACTATTCGAGGGGGAGCTGTGGTACACATCCCTACAAATACAGGGGCTTACTATAAATCTCTGAACCAACGGGAAGTTCTACCCACCTGGGAATCTCTTCCTGGTCTCAAAGAACTGAGGAAGGAGTCCTATGCCTCTGGTCTGCTGAACATAAGGGATGTTCAACTGCCAGACTTCTAGGCTTGAATTAAGGAGTTTTTGTCATTATTCCAAACAAGGCTTGGATGAACCCATAGTGTCAGAGACAATAAAAGTCTAATAAAACCAATAGGTTTGTTTTACTGTCAACCCCTCTCTCCCCTTGCTAGAGAGAGGGGGAGGACTTGCATCAAACAATCTACTCTAGATTATAGATAGGTTACTCAGTTATCTAGACTCACCTACATAACACACCAGTTCAGCATGTGACGGCTTGCCACCTACCTCTCTGCCCTACAAGAGAGGAAAGGAAAAACAGAAAAGGGCAGAGACCAGTCACTCACACACATTCTCTCTTGCTTTCTGTACACTTTAAGTGAGATGCTACCTGTCCCTCTAGGGGAGCTGGGTGAGCTACATAATTTGTTGAGCAGCCACCACAGGACCCAAGGATAATGTGTCCAAGGACCTGTAAGGGCAACATCCCAAAGGGAGAAGGACATGAATGTGGTTTGTTGGGACCACACTCCCGCCCTTAATACCTGTAGAACCTACAGGCTCTTCTGGAATGTGAGGGATGGACCAACGCTCCTAACCTCATAAGCCCTTACTCGGAATGTACTCCTGTCTACCTTGTCATGTGTAGAGTATGCTCACTTGAGTGTCTCAAAACCAGGGAGAAATCATGTTCTTGGACACCTCTTTATCAGTCGAGCCGGTACTAACAAAGAGTCATCGACACTCAGGCCTGAGATGTCAAGTCCTCTTAAGATAGTACCGCAGCACCCTAACTGGACACAGTAGCATCTCTTCTTGATCACCACTAACGAAGCCTCTACTGTGGGGATCAAAAAGGATTCAAATCTGGCATCAGGGAGTTACGCATTCTGAGCTTTCACGACGAATTCCAGGACAAACTCGTGCGTGACAGATCCCCATCCCCTCAAGTGCTTAACATTGAAAGAAAGGCCATGAAACTCACCAACTCTCTTTGCCAATGCCAGGGCAAGCAAGAGTACGGTCTTGAAGGTCAGATCCCTGTCTGACAACTCTCATCAAGGCTCGTATAGCGCACAAGTCAGGCCCCGTAAGACAAGAGTCACATCCCACTCAGGGAGCCTGAGTTCCCTGGGAGATCTTCCACGAGGAAGAGAGATCAACACCCTTCAAGCGAAGGACTTGACCAAGGGCAGCTCTGCAGCCCTTAATAGCTGAGACGGAGAGAAGCTTCTCTCAGCGAAGAAAGATGAGAAAGTCCAAATGAGAAAGTCCACTACCTGCTGAAAAGTAGCTCCAACCTTAGAGATACCCTGTCGACGACACCAACCACAGAAGATAGCCCACTTCCCCTGGTACACAGCCACAGAGAATTTATGAAGGTATCCAGACATCTCTGTCACTGTGTGGCAAGGAAAAACCTCTCATTTGCAAGAGACACTGGATAGTCTCCAAGTGTGAAGTGCCAGTCCTTCCACTGCCTGGTGATACCTCTCTACATGTGGCTGGCACAGCAGGTTGTGCCGAGAGAGAATCTCTTTTGGTACCTCGGAAAGTAGAGCTAGCAGGTCTGGATACCACTCAAGTGAAGGACTTGACCAAGGGCAGCTCTGTAGCCCTTAATAGCTGGGATGGAGAGAAGCTTCTCTCAGCGAAGAAAGATGAGAATGTCCATTACCTGCTGAAAAGTAGCTCTGATCTGAGAGATACCCCATCAACAACACCAACCACAGAAGATGGCCCATTTCCCCTGGTATACAGCCATAGAGGATTTACGAAGGTATCCAGACATCTCTGTCACTGTGCGGCAAGGAAAAACCTCTTGCTTGCAAGAGACTCTGGATAATCTCCAAGTGTGAAGTGCCAGTCATTCCACCGCCTGGCGATACCTCTCTATGTGTGGCTGGCACAGCAGGATGTGCCAAGGGGGAATCTACCTCGGTACCTGGAAAAGTAGAGCTAGCAGGTCTGGATACCACTTGGCATGTGGCCACTGTGGAGCCACCAGGGTCATCCTGAGATTCGGGGTGATCATGACTCTGTTGACCACCCAACAAATCAGACAAGAAGGAGGAAAGGCGTAGGCCTCAAGATTGTCCCATGGGTGCTGGAAGGCGTCTTATATTGCTAACCATGGGTCCAGCACGACTGAACAGAACACCAGCAGTTTTCTGTTGTGCCAGGTTGCAAAGAGATCTATCACTGGGAGGCCCCAAAGATCGAACAACCTTTCTACTATGCCTGGGTGTAGGGACCACTTCGTCCCTATCACCTGACCCTGGTTGATAGATCTACTGTACCGAGTGTGCTACCGCCCACTCATGCACCTGCACCACCAACATGTGGAGCTGAAGGAAAACCAATCCCCCCTGCTTGTTGACATATCCCACTACCGTGGTATTGTCACTCATCAACACCACGGAGTGTCCCATCACTCGATCCTGAAACTCCTGCAGTGCTAAAAATGCCACCTTGAGTTCCAGAATATTGATGTTAAGGTGTCGTCATTCTGGTTCCACACACCTGAAACCAGCAACTCTTCCAGGTAAGTGACCCATCCCTCACTTGATGCATCCGAAAACAGAAGCATCTCGGTAGGGGGAGTGCCTAACGGCATTCCTATTAAGAGGTTCCTGTCATCTAGCCACCAGGAAGACTGGAACTAGTTTCTGAGCAGCGTAGCTGTAAGCACTATAGCGAGGTGAGAAAACTGGTTTAGGGAGCTATTGCCGCCAGGAGGTTCACTACAGTGTATAAGGAGGTGAGACAACCAGTTTGTTACCAGGGCAATGCTTAAAAACCCGTTTTTTTATTACAATGTTCCGGGTTACAGCATTTTCTGACTTACGGCATGCCGCTGGAATGGAGCCCCTACTGTAACTTGGGGGACTGCCTAAAAGGTTTCCTCTCCCCAGGTTGTTGCAAGTTAGGGGTTTGCATAACAAAAATATTAGCAAACAAACACACACAAGCATATAACACAGGAAAAACAACAAAAGGAAAGTGAACAGCAGTGGGGCATGAAGCGCAGAGACATCTTCACACGACAGTCGCCAAAAGCAAAGTGGAGTGTAGAGTGACGAGTGGGCAGTGCTTCCCCCTAGTGTCCGTAGTTAACAACCTTGTTCTGAAAGTTAATGGCTGTTCCAGCTCGCGTTTGCAAGCAAAATCCAAATTCCTTCAGGTTTGTGTTTGTGTAGGAACAAACATGATTCCATTTATTAATAATTATGGGTATAGGAAATGCTAATAATGACTGACCACAATGAGTTTATGGAAGAAATTATATGAAATTACTGTTAATTATGGGATATCTGCCACTTAACAGGACCCCTGGAGCATGGGAAAGGTTAAAAAACTACAGTACCATTTTCAGTATGGTAAATAGAACTCATAAATGCTTTACACATATGTATGATCTTACTTGTTTGAGTACCATAGTTGTGTAATGCAGTTCAATATTCCTTGAAGCACAAGTGGATGGATCTTCGACAAAAATGGTTTCAATAAATCTTTCCCTTCAGTCACATGCTTACGTTCAGACCTCTCTCCATGGACAGAAAATATGGACGATGCATCCTCTACTACAAGTTTAATGGCCTGCATTATTCCCAAAGGATTTTTTGTGTTTGACAAGGCACAGCAAATCACTTCCAATGCAGTTTCTTCGTATTCCTTTGGATATTCTAAGGCTATAGAAGACACAAATCTGCAAGTATAGAAATCATTGTTAAAAACTGATGAAATACAGACACAGCCCTATTCACGAACATTCAACTTACAAACATTCAAAGATACAAACAAATGGGATTGCAAATTAAAATTGTGTTCAGAGTGCTCCCCTTTGCCACTCGTAAGTTCAGATTTTGTTTTGCACACCTATTCTGCACAGTACATAGTGATCTTGTGTTTTAGGATGAAAAACTGGTGTTATATTATGCTCTACTTAAATAGTCAAGAACAGTACAGTAACCAACTTACAAACAATTCAACATGCAAACGGCCATCCAGAACGTAGGGTGGTGTCTGTACTGAATTTTTTCAAGTTCATGCCTATTTACACAGAATGATTATGTTCAATTAGTATGAGAATAGCTAATTTCCATGAAAAGACCTGGCAGCAAAATGATATTTTTATGATAAAATAAAGTTTTGTACATACTTACCTGGCAGATATATACTTAGCTATAGTCTCCGACGTTCCCGACAGAATTTCAAATCTCGTGGCACACGCAACAGGTAGGTCAGGTGATCTACCTTTCCCGCCGCTGGGTGGCAGGAATAGGAACCATTCCCATTTTCTAATCAGATTTTCTCTTCCACCTGTCTCCTGAGGGGAGGCTGGGCGGGCCATTCATCGTATATATCTGCCGGGTAAGTATGTACAAAACTTTATTTTATCATAAAAATATAATTTTTGTACATGCAACTTACCCAATCAGATACATACTTATTGATTGGCACCCTTGGCGGAGGGCAAGAGACAGCTAATAACTAAAAACGGGAAACAACATATGTTGTAGGATATACAAAAACCACGGTTCTTACCTGATTGGGCAGAAGACTTCATGGATACTGTCTATGAGTCTGCTTGCCTCAAGAGCTTCAGCGAGGATGCGACCTATGACTGACAGCCCTTCTGGATCGCAATCAATGGGGGATGACCCACTTTACATGACAAAGCCTAATATGGATCGTGTCAATGGGGGCTGACCCACTTACATGACAGAGCCTTCACCTGAATCATATCAATGGGGCTATCCTCTTACATGACAGAGCTAGGTATCAATAAAAAATCAACAAGGAGCATAACTAATCCTGACCACCTGACCAAAGCCTAACCTTGTCAGGTGATATGAATGAAAAGGGCTTACTCCAACACCCTCTTCCAATCAACCATAAAAACACACATCACCAAGCATTAAAAACAACCAAAAAAGCTAAACTATAAAGGATTAGATTCAGCTCCTGTCCCAGCACCGAATCCGAAGATACGACGTTCTAGAGAGAAGCACTTATCATAATGAATCTCTAACATCCCTTAAATAATGAAATGCGAAAGTTGAATTACACCTCCAGTAAGTCGCTCTATAAGAGTCTGGAGACAACGTCTTGTGAAAAGCCAAAGATGTCGTGCAGAATGGCTCTCACTTCGGTGCTTTCACTCTAAGGAGCTTTAGGTGCTCATCCTCACAAGACAGATGCGCTTCCTGATGACGCCCCACGAAAAAAGCTTGCGCATTTTTAGAGATCAGTCTAGTAGGATCCCTGACAGAGCACCAGAGACTTTCGACTGTACCTCCCAGCTGTTTCTTCTGATCAAGGGTAGAATTTGAGGCTCCTAACAGGACACACAGAGTCCTCTCCAACTCTTGCCCTGTCACTGACCAGAGACCTTTAACTCGGGAAGCTTCTTGGCCATGGTTTAGTGGTTTTCATTCTTTCGCCAAGAAGAAGGGTTTGAAGGAGCATATAGCCGAGTCTTTCTTAAACCCAACTCTACCTTCTAAGGTTTGTAGTTCGCTTATTCTCTTAGCCGTCAAGCCAGAGCAAGAGAAACAGCGAGCTTCCTGGTGAGATCCCTGAAGGAAGCTTTTTTGAGGAGGTTTGAATCTCTTGACATTAGGAATTTTAAGACTACATCCAAATTCCAACTGGGTGGCTTCGAAGTCTTGGATTTTGACGTTTCAAAAGACCTTATGAGGTCGTGCAGGTCTTTATTTTCAGAGATATTCAGACCTCTGTGTCTGAATACTGAAGCCAGCACACTCCTGTAACCTTTAATTGTCGGTACAGCGAGGTTGCACTGCTCCCTCAGGTAGAGAAGGAAGTCAGTGATGCCTGTCACAGAGGTACTGGAAGAGGATATCTTATGGGTCCTGCACCATCGTCTAAAAACCTCCCACTTAGACTGGTAGACGCGCAAGGTTGAGGTTCTCCTGGCTCTGGCAATAGCCTTTGCAGCCTTGTGCGAAAATCCCTTCGCTCTGACCAGTCCTTCGATAGTCTGAAGGCAGTCAGATTGAGAGCGGAGAGATTCTTGTGGAATCTGTCGAAGTGGGGCTGTTTGAGAAGATCGTTCCTGTGTGGAAGCGATCTGGGAAAATCCACCATCCATTCCAGTACCTCTGTGAACCAATCTTGAGCTGGCCAAAACGGGGCGATCAGGGTCAGTTTCGTGCCTTTCAAGACGCGAACTTTCTACTACTTTCTCCCAAGATCTTGAATGGGGAAAAGCATACCCGTCTATCCCGGACCATTCTAGAGAAGACTGTCTATGGCAACTGCCCCGGGTCCCGAGATCGAGAGCAGTAGTTTTCCAATCTTATGCTCCAGTGGGTTGCAAAGAGGTCGATATTCAGCCTCCCCAAAGGCTCCACAACTTTATGCAAACTTGAGTGGAGAGTCCACTCCGTGGGTAGGACTTGATTTTTTCTGCTGAGTAGATCGGCCCTCACATTCCCTTTCCCCTTGTACGAACCTGGTGAGAGTCTGATCTTTCTCCTCCCACAACAGCAACGTCTTGGCTGTTTCAGTAAAGGAGAAAGAATGTGTTCCTCCTGTTTCCTGATGTAAGCCAGGGCTGTAGTGTTGTCCGAGTTCACTTGAATCACATGTCCTGTGACTAGTGGCTTGAACTGGATGAGAGCTAGATGCACGGACAGTTCTTTCTTGTTGATGCCAGCTCACCTGTTCTCCCTCCAAGTGCCTGACACTTTCTCGAGCCAAGTGTTGCTCCCCATCCCGACTCTGAGGCGTCTGAGAACAACACTAGGTGAGGGGGCTCCGATAACTGAAGAGACAATCCTCGGTTTAATTTTTGAGGGTCCAACCACCAACGGAGATCCTCTTTTACTCTGTCCGATATCTGGAACGACGCTGCTAAGTCCTGAGACTTCTGATCCCATCTTTCTTTCAGGTAGAATTGAAGGGGTCTTAGGTGAAGTCTTCCTAAGGAGACGAACTGTTCCAGAGAGGAAATGGTCCCCAGCAGACTCATCCATTCCTTCGCGGAACAATGTTCTTTCCCTAGGAAGAATGTCAACTTCTCGAGGCAGCGATCTCTTCTTTCCCGGGATGGAAATGCTAGAAAATCCTAAGAATCCATCCGAATCCCAGGTAAACAATGCTCTGCTCTTGGAATCACCTGGGACTTCTCTAGGTTTACTAACAGTCCTAGGACTGGGTCAAATTTTAAGGTGATAGACAAGTACTCCAGACAACTCTCCTTCGATTGTGCTCGAATCAGCCAGTCGTCGAGATACATCGAGAGATCCTCCCTCTAGATGTAACCAGCGTGCCACATTCCCCTTAATATGCCCGTGAATACTTGGGGCCATCGAAAGTCCCGGCATTGGGCCCTGAATTGAAATACTTTTCCCTGAATCACGAACCTTAGAATTTCCTTGAAGAGGGATGAATGGGAATGTGGAAATAAAGCGTCCTGAAGGTCCAGGGAGACCATCCAACCCCTGGACTTAAGAGCAGAAAGAACCGAAGAGGTCGTCTCCATGTTGAACTTTTTCTTGATAACGAAAGAAGTTCAGGGCGCTTGACATCCAGAACTGGCCTCCACCCCCGAAGATTTCGGCACCAGAAACAGCCGATTGTAAAACCCTGGGAATGGAGCTCTTGAACTGGCTCTATGGCTTCCTTTTCCAGCATTTGTACCACTGCTCGTAGAAGGGCCTGGTTCTTGACAGGATCCTTGTATCTGGCTGATAACTCCCTTGGAGTTGTTGTCAAGGGAGGACTCTCCCTGAAGGGAATGAGATAACCTTTCCTTAGAATAGAGAGGGACCAGTCGTCCGCCCCTCTCTGTGCCCAGACTTCGGCAAATCTCAGCAGTCTGGCACCCACTGTTGTCTGGAGTACTTGATTTTCACTTCGTCCTTTTAATAGGACGTGAGGAAGACCTTCCTCTTCTCTCAGGTCTTCTACTTCTGAAGGTGGCTCTTGACGAAGGGCCCCCTCCTTCTTGGCGAATGGAACAGCAGGCCTCATTCTCTTGGAAGACTGAGCCAGAAGATCCTGGGTCGCCTTCTCCGATAAGGAGCGAGAAATCTCCTTAACAGTTTCTTGGGGAAAGAGATGGGGCGATAGTGGAGCAAACAGAAGAGAGGACCTCTGGAGAGGAGACACGGATTTGGTGAGGAAGGAGCTGAAGACCGATCTCTTCGGACCTCACCGCTTTGTCCAAACAGGACAACACGCTAACAAAATCATCCATACTGAGGAATTCGGGGTCCTGCGTCCTACTGGCCAAAGCCCCAAGAGACCAATCCATAAAACTGAATACCTCCAAAACTCTAAAAAGGCCCTTGAGGAGATGGTCCAGCTCACACATTCCTAAGTCGCCTCGCCGGGAGTGGGGAGAGAAAGCCTCCTGGAGGAGTCTACCAGCGACAAAAAAATCCGCGTCTGCTGATGAGGAGACCCAACCCCATAGGCTCCTTGGTCTCATGCCAAATTCCAGACTTTCCCAAAAGCCTAGAAGGAGGAAAAAGAGAGAACAGTCTTGCCTGCTTCCTTCTTCTGACTGCATCCACCCCCAACTCCCTTAAAAGCTTTCCTCATGGAGATGTAGGGTGCATCTTGACAAAAGAGGAGGGTTTTGCTGACTTAGTACTGTCCCATAATGACCCAGGAGAAGGAGGGGCATGGCCAAGAGAGTCTCCAAACTCCTGAATCAGGAAAGAAGCCAGTCTTTTATAATCAGATATCCCAGCCTCTTTAGGGGATTCATCTTCCGAAAAACTTCTTCCAAAGGAGCAGCCGGAGAGCAAGGCTTGAAAGAAGAGGAGTTGCCTATCAGGCGAAGCAAGTCTGGACGGAGAAGCACTCCTGTCCATCGAAGAGCGCCTGCCAGGAGTATGGCGCCTGCTGCCAGACTGGCGCCTGACAGGAGAGGGGCTCTTGTCCACCGACGAGAGCCTGCCAGGAGAGGGGCGCCTATTACTAGAAGAACGCCTGGTCGGAGAGCGGTGCTTGCTGGAAGGAGGGAGCTTATCCCGAGAGAGGCGCTTGGTAGAAGAAGAGCGCCTGTCCAAAGGAGAAGAGGGTCTGTGAGGAGAAGCGTGCCTGGAAGGAGAGGCGCTTCCCTCCGACGATGAGCGCCTGGCAGAAATGCGCCTGCTGGGAGAAGAGCGCCTGCTTGGAGAAGAGCGCCTCCTTGAAGAAAAAAGTTTGCTGCTGGAAGGGCGCTTGACAGGAGAAGAGCGTCGACTCGAAGAAGGACGCTTACTGGATCTCTTGATGGGAAGAAAATCATCCTTCCTACGAGACGAATCCTTGGAGAGAGATCCCACAAGTGCTGACAACTGCTCTTGGAGACCGACCAAAATCTGCTTCTCGACTCCTTTACTCCTACTGGAGAGGATGAGGGGGATCTTCGCGCTCTCTTCTTGACGATAGGAGAATCCTCCGGGAAGCGCTCAGGGCTCGAATCCAATGCTGCTACTCTGGGAGCCTTCCAGGATCTCTTCAGAGGGCGCGACTCCTCAGCCGAACTCCAACCGTGTCTCGGTGAAGACGAGTCAGACGCAGAAAAGCACTTCCTCAGGATGCCTTTTCTATGGCGATCCAAGGCAGCCTGGGACGCAACAACAGGATCTGCCAAAGGGACGCCTGACCGTTGAGGATGCTCTACATCCTCCTTGCAGCTTTCGACATTCCTCCTCCACTGGTCCTGGGAGTTTGGAAGAGGTCTAGGCCTAGAAGCAATGCGGAGCCGATCAGACGCCCCCTCCACTGCACTGGGGACACTGCACACATCACTGTCACTCTTACCTTCCTTCATCGCACGCAGTTGCGATTTCATCCTAAGGATCTCCGCCTTCATTGCAGCCATTTCAGAAGACGAATCCGCAGGTTCGGTGAAGGGAGAAGGGGCTGAAACCAAAGTATTAGGAGAGCCTACAGTGTTAATGTCTACTTCAAGCTCAGCAGAGCGAGACCTACTAGAGCTTCAAGAGGAAGCCTTCCTAGCTCTATCCTTTTCAAGCTTCTTCAAATAAGAAGTCAAAACCTTCCATTCATTTTCAGACATATTCTCACATTCCTTACACCTATTGTCCAAAGAACAATCATTCCCCCAACACCTCATGCATACAGTGTGAGGTCTCATCAAGCTTTCGGCAACCTCACCTTACACTCTTGCCTAACACACACATGAAACACAGGTGTAACATTGATATCAGACATCTTAACAGAAATCCAAAAAGCAAATCCAAAAAACAGTCCACAAAAGCGTATGCCAAGCCAAAGATCCAATACGTCACCAAATTCCGTCCAAAAAGATCCTCAGCAAGCGAGAAACGAAAATCAAAGCAGGAGGAACCAACAACAGATGTTGCCGGAACCAGCGACAGAGAAAATCTGATTAGAAAACGGGAATGGTTCCTATTCCCGCCACCCAGCGGCGGGAAAGGTAGATCACCTGACCTACCTGTTGCGTGTGCTGCGAGATTTGAAATTCTGTCGGGAACGTCGGAGACTATAGCTAAGTATATATCTGACGGGTAAGTTGCATGTACAAAACTCAAATTTAAATATCCTGATATTTCTACAAAACAATGAAAAACAGAAATGATTACATTCTTGCTTACTATGTACATGCAGAAAAAATTGATACACTTAAATAATTACACAAACAGCTTGAACTAACAAACAGGCAAATTTAATGAGAGAGAGAGAGAAAGAGTATGTGTGGGGGGGAGGGGGGGCAGACACAACAGCAAGTTGATGAATGGTGAAAAGGGAAGTGTATAGACAGATATAGGGAAGTTTAGACAGATATAAGTTCAAGTTGGAGATGGAGGGGTGAAATGTCACTGTCATTGCAATTCAGGCTTGTGAGTCTGATAAGGAGAGTGAAAAGATCTTGATGGTAGGAAACAGCAGTGGTGAGTCAGAATATTTAATGCAAGGAACGCAGCAAAAGATACACAAAAATCTGGGAGATAACTTGAATTGTCTGTGGAAGCCGAAATGAGATCTTTTGTGCTGAGGCAAGTATCTTTTATTATTATTGTGATTATTACTATTATTATCATTAATATTATTACCGTATATTTTCGTGTATAAGATGACCTTTAGGTAAGATGAGGTAAAAAATTATGACAAATTTCCATGAATTTATCTCATATCTGTAGTATAGGCGACTGCTAAATTACAAAACCATCTGGGTATAGGCTAGCTTTAGTGACAAGTATCTTACGAAATATTGGTTATGTAAAGATGATGTTATTACAAATGCTGTTTTACTTACTGTATCCTTATAAATTCAAAATACCGTACATACTCGTGTGTCATGCGACTTTTCAAGACCTAATTTTGAAGTTAATTTTAAGGGGGTTGCATCATACACAAAATATATAATTAGCGTATGTAATATTCACATATTAGTAGTGTACTGTATTATAAAATGCAAACATAATGAATATGATCTTTTCCATGGATCTTTTAACAAGTTATGCTTTACTTCACTTTATCCAGTAATACTGTATGTATAGTATTTGCGTATTACTAATTGTATTATAAAATAAAAACTTAGTGATCATGTGCCATTTGCATTGTTTAGGTTTTCGTGAACGTGGACAACGGTACCTTCTGGGAATTTTTGTTTCGGCATCAATTCAATTTCCGTTTAAAGATAACCATGGGGGAAGGTTTCGTCCCATTTGCCATACACGTTACAACAACAGTAAAATGTGTTCTTTCATGCCCAGTAGTTTTGATTAAAATACTTTTCTCTCCAATATTATTTACGGACAAGTTTGATGGCATACCGAAGTTTAGGAGTTTCATCCATGTTACCGATGCAAGATAATTTATAGTCATTAACGCTTGCTCATTGTTTGTCTTTTCAGCTTCAGCTACAGCTTGCAGCTTAAATTTAGCAGCATATTTTCACGATCTTTTCTCCATAATAATAAGGGTATAATGCAAAAATATATATCAATCCTATTCTACTTAACATTATTTGTAACATACCTACAGTAATTGTTTACTATCGTGCGATGGTTGAAATGCAAGCAAAACAGCTATTTTTATCCCATCCGGTTTTTCATAGCCATGGCCTAGACCGTGTTCATAGCAGAAAAGTTGTTTCTCGTTCGTTTGTTTATGGCCATGCTCATTTACTCAACGAGTATAACGTAACTAACGATACTTCTATCATTTGCTTTTACTTTTTTAGCTTATTTAACTAGAAGATGGGGCAAAGAGATGGAATAAAAGAGGTTAGTTCATAGTAATCTGGTCCCTCAAAAAAGGAACTCGCATGATACAAGAGATCCATAAAATAATTTTTTATGGGTGAAAATTTAGGGGTTGCACAATGCGCGTTAACAAGTATATATGCTAAACGAAATAACAAAGTCAATTCTATGTCATGTTTTCCCTACACATGTCGCCTACAAGGGGAACATTGTTTTGTTTACATTTCATCACCAATCACAGGCAACCCCTAACAACAATATGATAAAGTATGATAATTATATGAACGATAATTACCGTTCGTATGAAAAGTTAGTACTGTATACCTTAGTTTAACCAGACCACTGAGCTGATTAACAGCTCTCCTAGGACTGGCCCGAAGGATTAGATTTATTTTACGTGGCTAAGAACCAATTGGTTACCTAACAACAGGACCTACAGCTTATTGTGGAATCTGAACCACATTATAACGAGAAATGAATTTCTATCACCAGAAATAAATTTCTCTAATTCTTCATTATATAAATGGCGGAGAATCGTTGCGAGTCCAGCAGAGTGCTAGGCGAACGATACCAAACCCGTCCAATGAGGAACTTACCATTCGTATGACTGAATTGTTCTAAACAGTTACAAACAGCCTGAATTTTTAATGAAAAATGAATATTCGTTACCTAAATGTTACTACCATAATTACACTGCATTACCGAAAGATAAAGGTTGCTGTGAGCGCAACCATAACTCGATGTTTACATTTTGTCAGCTGGCCTCGCATTATCGCACGGATAAAAGTTGATTTCATCGATATGGAATTATTCCTTGAAAATAGGTTATTCATTATGAAGATATGCTAATAATATATAAGGTAAAAATGGTTTTATTACCTTTATTATCATTTTATTTCATAATGTGAATCTTTTCATGTATGTCGGTGGTTATCACACCGAGGCCGAGGCTTGCCTACCGATAAACATCACTTAGAATTCAAGGTTTGATTTTTAGAACTGTAGTATAAGACGACCCCCAATTTTTAGGGGTGAATTTTATGATTTATACATCGTCTTATACGCGGAAATATACGGTATTATTATTACTATTATTATTATTATTATTATAGCCACCCTAGTTAGAAAAGCAAAATGCTAAAAGCCAAGGGCTACAATAAGGAAAGCAGCCTAATACAAGTAAAATAAATACAGAAGTAAAGAATACACTGCATTATACAAATAACAAAGTAAGTCTTACCTGAATAACTAAATTATTTAAAATTTAAACCAGCTAGTGAGTAAGGAACCTAAATGTAACTTGGGGAAAGGCTGAAAGCATCAAGATACAAATTACGTAAGGGTGCCTTACTTTGAAATTTTTATTCGAAGCTGTGCTTTGGATGGAAGCTGCAACAGACATGTCAACAGAATGTCTGTGACAACTTTAGCACACTCTTCTGACTTCACAGATGCACATAACAGCTGAAATGAAGAATGGACTATGAATAAACTGAAGCAATTTACTTGCATAACACCACTTTAACATGTACATACATAAAGGGTACTGTATTGAGTTTCATCCAACAAAACAACAAATTTTTTAAGTAATTTGTATTTTTCCCAACTATACAAACCTGAAGTCCTTTACATTAGGAATTAACGGCCGTTTAACTTTTGAACAAAGTGGTTAAGCATTTAACTACCGTGCGGTTGGCGAGAGTCCCGCCCACCCGGATGTAAACATTCCCATTTGCCTTTGGCATGAGATGGGCATAAAACTGTAAAGGACCTCAGGTTTGTATAGTTAGGAAAAATACAAATCACTTCAAAAATTTTTCATTTGTTCCTACACAATATACAAACCGTTGGTGTAAAGGAAGACTTACTTCATGGAGGAAAGAATCTGAGTGAGTCTCTGAACTGACTTGAGTTCCCGACACCTGGATTCTCTTCCTGGCTGAACAGAGCGAGGAAGAGTTCCGTGCCTCTGACATGTTAAATAAAGTGTAAGAACTCCGTGTTCAATTGTCAGACTTCTGGGCCTTTTGAAATGAGTGGGAAAAACATAATACCATTTGAAAAAGGGCTGGGAAGAATTTTTGAGTTGGAGACAATAAACAAATGTAATTACTGGGTTTGTATTAGTGTTAGGGCTCCCTTTCTCCCCTTGCTAGAGAAAGGGGAGGGATTGCCTCTATAAGTCTAAACATAGAGAATAGAACGGGTGCTCGATGTGGCACTTACCTTTACCTGCATCAGTTGCCAGTTCCAGCACGTGACAGCAAGCTATCCTTCTCTCTGCCCGTAGAGAGAGTGAAGGATGATGAAGAAGGGAGAGGAAGGGAGGCCAGTCACTCACACACACACACTCTTACTTCCACAACCGAACACCTTAAGCGAGACACAACCTGTCCTCTTAGAGGAGCTGGGTAAGCTACACAACTTGTTGAGCGGCCACCACAGGACCCAAGGAAAAGGTTCCAAGGACTTGTGGGCAATGTCCTGAAGGTAAAACGATGTGAAGGTGGTCTGGTGCGACCACACCCCTGCCTTCAGTACCTGAGGAACCGACAGATTCTTCTGGAATGAGAGGGATGAACCAATGCCCCTGACTTTGTGAGCTCTTGGACAGAACGTACTGGTGTCGTTTTTGCTAGCAGCAGAGTACGCCCTCTTGATCACACAAAGTCAGAAAGAGATTGTGTTCTTGGACGAGCCAGTGCTAACAAAGAGTCGTTGACACAGAGGCCGGAGATGTCGAGTCCTCTTTAAGATAGCGCCACAGCACTCTAACAGGACATAGTAGCATCCCCTCTGGATCATCAGCAACAAAGTCCTCTAGGGAGGGGATAGTGAAGAACTTGAATCTGGCGTCAGGGACTGACAGATTCTCTTCGCTATGAATTCTGGGACGAAATCAAGCATAACTGCTCCCCATCCCCTCGAATGTTTAACACTGAAGGGAAGTCCATGAAGTTCGCCTACTCTCCACTCTCTTCACCGATCCCAGGGCTAGCAGGAAAACAGTCTTGAGGTCAGATCCCTGTCTGACAACTCCTCATATAGGCTCGTATGGTGCATGAATCAGGATCCTCAATGAAGATGACGACACCTTCCTAGACCTCTTCTTGACTTCTTCGTTATCTTCTTCAGGATGGCGGTCAGGTCCCCCATCCAGGAGGGAGCAGCAGAAGACACAGGAAAAGCCAGGGGAGCCAGGGAAGCAGGTGCAACCCGGGCAGCAGGGACGTCGGTGATCGGGCCAGCAGCTACCAGGGCAGGTGGAGCAGCATGAGACCCAGGTAAGCCAGGAGCCAGTGCATGGGTAGAGGGCACGGGTGGAGCAAGAGCAGGAGCCAGGCCAGACTGAGAGTCATGAAATCCAGAAGCTGGAACCGGAACCGGAGTCGGAAACGAGTGTGGGTCGGCAACAGCAGGGACAGCAGGAGCAGGTACCGAGATATAAGGCACCTATGAAGTGACCATACTGGAGGGGCCAGGCAGAGATAACGGGGCCCGGAAGCAAGGAGGCAGCGGCATGGGATGGAGCAAGGCAGGCACAGCTGATACCTGGATGCCCAGGTGCGAGGCGACATTCACAGGCAGCTTGGCAAATGACGTCATGGTGACGGCTGACGTGGTGGAAGTGACAGCTACGTGGGTTGTCACAGGAGCACCAGACAGATGAGAAATCAGGCCCTCCAATGATGGAACGCCAGGTAGACCGAGGTGCAGCCAGGTAGATGTGAGGTCAGTAACCTGCCCACCAAGAGACTCCTCCACTGCCAAACCTGAAGGCAAAGTCGGGTCAAAAGAGGAAGCCTCTACTCGCTCTGGGGGAAAAAATCCCCCCCCCCACCAAGCAAGGAGAGGACCCAGAGAGGATGTCTTGCTCGTTCGCTCGCCTGCGGCCTTCCACACCCAACAAAGCGAGTGAAGAAGGCAAGGGGGAGTCCTCATCCGAAGGAGAGGCAGCAAGAAGGGGAAGCTTGCCGGGAGGGAGAAACGATCCTGACGGGTTAGCCACCAAGGGAGTCATTAGGGGCATATGACCCTCAGAAGATGCCTTGGCAGGCTTCCTTCAATACTGTCTCCTCCCCTCACACTTCACCCATTGCTCGGCAGACCAGGAACAACACTCCGAGCAAGGAGAGTTACAGGAACAAACACATCCTCTGCAGGTGGAGCAAAGGGCATGTGGGTCCATATCAATATGTGAGCGGAAGCTATTGCACTTCTTCCCTCTAACCCCAGGACATACACGCTGGGGAAAGGAGGGCTTACAGGGCTTATCAACATTCATTATCAACCAAAAAAGCAAGAAAGATCCCATTGGGAAAACAGCTCACCAGCAGTCAGGGCAGAGGGCAAGAAACATGTCTGCAGCGCACGACGGCCAAAAGCAAATTTGAATGTTAACATCCGGGTAGGCGGTACCCCCGCCTCCTGGACGGTAGTTAACTGCCTAACCACCTTGTTCAAAAGTTCAACGGCCGTTTCCAGCTTCACTGAAAGTAATTCCTACTGTAAAGGACTGACGGTTTGTATATCGTGTCCGAACAAATATGGTTGTTCACAAATGAAAGACTAAACACCAAACACTGACATAAAAATTAGCATATAAATGACAAAAAGAGTTTCATTACCAGAGCGAGAAGGAAGCATCCACAGAAACAACAGGAGAGCTCTGAGCACTTTAGAAGGGGATACTCTTTAACATAAATCCAGTACCTATTACTGGTCATTATATAAATAATTCAGACCTTAGGTTTCCTGCTTTATCAATTGTAATAAAATCTTGTAAAATGCAAGATTACAATAATATGGCCCTACATGAACAAACACTGTACTGTACCAACAAAAAAGGGAAGCAAAATATTCTTAGTGCATAAGACATAACAATATCTATAGTACAGGCAGTTCCCGCTTAAAGGTGGCATCGGATTTTACGACGCTTGGCTAACGACGTCGTTAACAAGATTTTTGGTGCCGTTAAGCAGTTTATCGGAGTCGGTAAGTGGTTTACCAGCGTTGGTAGGCAGTTTATCAGTGTTGGTAGGTGGTTTATTGGCATTGGTAGGCAGTTTATCAGCTTCGGTAAGCGATTTTCGGTGCTGATCGGCGCTTACAGCATCGTAAACGGCACTTATTACCATAATTACTGTGGTGTTCCAGTTATCAACGATTTTCGGTTATCAGCGCTCGGCCGGGAATGGAACCCCTGCCGTTAACCAGGGACTGCCCGTATTTATGTGGCACTGATTTCAAGGTCCCAGTAAGTCCCTTCACTATAACTTATATTTATGAAAAAAGTCTATAGCATGAAGTAAAATGTAATATGTACAGTACTGTACTGTAAATTGCAAATAATAACTACCTTCTTACCTTCAGAAAGATTTCTGGTAATATGGTATTTTCATTATAAAATAAGTTTTAAATATACTTACCTGGTAGTTACATATTATAGCTTTATCCCTAAGATTCATTCCGCGGCAGTCACGGCAGAAATTCAAAATTATGCGGCAATCGCGATAGATGGTCAGGTGGCCATACCTGAGCGCCCTCTACCAGGTAATTAGAACCAATCCCAATTGTCCTCAGAAATTCCATGCCCCTGTTCTCAGAGGGAGGAGGAGGGACCTTTTATATATGTAACTACCAGGTAAGTATATTTAAAAATTATTTTATAATGAAAATACCATTTTAAATATCTAACTTCCTGGTGAGTTACATATATATAGCTGATTGACACCATTGGTGGTGGGTTAGAGAACCCAAAACACCGTTGGGAATTCGTATAATTACTAAACACTAAATATTAGCTGTAAACATACTCTGGTTCTTACCTGATAAGGAAGCTGGCTTCATAATTATCCTGCCTCATTCGCCTGCATTCCTTGAGAGACCCAGCCACCCATCCAGGGGCTGTAGAAAGTCTCTATGGGGGCTGTCACACGGTCCTCAACTTAACATGACTAGACCACCACCCTTGCTATCCTGGCATAGCCATGGACAAAGAGCTGACCGCCTGACCCACTAAAATCACTAAATAACACACTCCATAAAACCTAACTTAGACTTGCAACCCCAGACTGTGGAAGGTTGCAGCAACCTTCAGACAACCTGTGAGTTCAAATCAAGAAAAAGGCAAGGGTATAATACAAAAAAAAGGTTATAGGGTAGAGGCAGTAGTACCCTCTCCAACTACGGGGCGCCTGGAGGGGCAACGTGCGGACCCAGGAACAGCAATCCTCATATTGGGTCTGTACTTCTTTCAGGTAACAATCTGCGAAGATAGATTTGCTTGGCCAAAAGTCGCCAAAATCGATTTCATAGACCTGTTGTGTCTATAAGCCATCGGTTGCTACAGCTCTTACCTCGTGCGCTTTGACTTTGAGGATTGAAAGCTTTTCTCGTCACATTCTTGGTGAGCTTCCCTTATTAAGTCTTTGATAAAGAACGCCAGTGCATTCTTTGATAAGGGTAACGAAGGTTTCTTCACTGAGCACCAGAGTGATCTGTCTGACCTCTCATGTTTCTGGTCCTTGTAGATAAAATTTAGGGTCTTTGGACAAAAGGCCTCTCTCTTTTTCCTGTCCTACTAAATGAGACAGCCTGGTATGGAAAAAAAGATCTGGGCCATGGTTGAGAAGGGTTCTCTTTTTGCAGAGAAAACCAAGTTGAAGTGAGCATAGACTGCATTTTCCCCATTGAAGCCTACTTTCTTGCTAAAGATTTGTAGGTTCTCCTACCTCTGGCTGCAGCCAAAGCGACCAGGAAAAGGGTCTTCTTAGTGAGATCCTTCCATGAAGCCTTGTCAGAGGTTCAAACCTATTCGAGGTTAAAAATTTTAGGACTACGCCCAAATTCCAAGAGGGGTCGGGTTGTCCTTCCTCTTAACTGTCTCAAAGGACCTTATGAGATCCATGGTGAGGTCCTTGTCTCCCCGACACGTCAATATTTCTGTGATGGAAGACGGAAGCAAGCATGCTGCGGTATCCCTGATGGTAGATACTGCTAGGTTTCCTTGGTTTTAAATGCAGAAGAAAATCTGCCAGTTGAGTTAGAGAGGTACTGGAAGAGAAATGTTGTTTTTCCTGCACCATTCCTGAATACGTCCCACTTTGATTGGTACACCTTGAGTGTGGACGTTCTCCTCGCTCGCTGATGGCTCTTGCAGCTTCCCTTGAAAAACCCTTCGCTCTTGCCAGTTCTTCGATAGTCGAAGGCAGTTAGGTTGAGAGCAGAGAGATTTTGATGGTATCTCTCTATATGTGGCTGTCTGAGTAGATCGTTCCGACAAGGTAACGATCTGGGGGTGTCTACTAGCCACTCCATCACCTCCGTGATCCATGGTCTCATGGGCCAAAATGGAGCTATCAGGGTCATGCGGGCGTCGTTCGACTCTCTGAACTTCTTCATGACTCTGTCTAGATCTTGAATGGAGGAAAAGTGTACATGTCTAGTCCCTCCCAATTCATGAGGAAGGCGTCCACCGCCACTGCTTCCTGGTCTGGGACTGGAGAGCAGTAGACTGGTAAACCTCTTAGTTCTCTGTGTGCAAAGAGGTCTATTGACAGTTCTCCCCACAGATTCCAAAGCCTGTTGCACACATCGTGATGTAAGGTCCATTCTGTCGTGAGAACCTGTCTTCCTCTGCTGAGAAGATCCGCTCTGACGTTCTTCTCTCCCCTCTGGCGAAGCGGGTGATCAGAGTTAAGTTGTTGTTTCTGCCCACAGCAGGAGATCTTTGGCTGCCTCAGTAAAGGGAAAACGAACGAAAGTGCCACCCTGTTTCCTGATGTAGGCCAACGCTGTGGTGTTGTCTGCGTTGACCTGTACAATCTTGTTCTGGACCTTCTCCTGAAAGTGGACTAGTGCAAGATGAATGGCCACCAGTTCCTTGACATTTATATGCCATTTCTTCTGATGGTTTTCCCATAGACCTGAGATCTCGCCCTTCCCCAGCGTTGCACCCCATCCCATGTCCGATGCGTCTGAATACAACACTCAGGTCGGGTTCTTTTGCCAGTTCGAGGCCTAATTGGTTTTTTAGGGTCGTTCACACCAACTCAAATGTTTTTGATTCCCAGAGGGATCGGAATCCACGTCTCCAGATCTTGGCCTCTTTTCCAACAGCTTGACAGATGGAACTGAAGTGGACGTAGATGTAGTCTTCCCAGGGAGACAAATTGTTCGATCGAGGAGAGGGTCCCCAGCAGACTCATCCACTCCCTCGCCGAACAGGTCCATCTCCCTAGAAAGAGCTTCACCTTTTCTAAGCAATCTAGAATGCGTTTGGGCTGGAAAAGCCCTAAAAACCACTGACTGAATCCTCATCCCCAGGTAGATGATGTCCTGTGAAGGCGTTAGCTGCTCCATTTGGCCAGATTTACTACCAGACCTAATTGTTGCGCCAAATTCATTGTAACTTGTAGATCCTCCAGACACTTTGCTTGCGATCTGGCTCTGATTAGTTAATCGTCCAGGTACATCGAAATCCGTGATCCCTTTTAGATGTAACCAGTGAGCTACGTTTGATGCCACTCGAGAGAAAACGTAAGGAGCGTGATTTAGTCCAAAACAAAGTGCTCTGAACTGATAGGTTGTCCCGAGATGCACAAACCTCAGATATTTTCTGTAGTTCGGGGTGAATTGGTAAGTGAAAATACGCGTCCTGCAGGTCTATTGAAACCATCCAGTCTTCCTGTTTGGTGCCTGCTAGGACTGGACGAGATGTCTCCATGGCAAACTTGACTTTGCTTACGTACTTGTTCAGTGGACTTACGTCCAGAACTGGTCTCCAAACCCCGAGCTCTTGGGTACCAGAAAAAGTCTGTTGTAAAACCCTCTGATGAGAGGTCCTTTACCTCTTCTATTGCTGCTTTTGATAGCATCTGGGTCACCTGTTCTTGAAGAGCTGCTTTGCTCCCCGAGTAAGTAGCTGTCAACTCTAACGGTTCTTGTGAAAGAGGGGCTTCCTTAGGAAGGAATCTTGTATCCTTCCTTCAAAACTTCGACTGTCCATACGTCCGCTCCCCCTTTGGCTCCCTCTTGCCAAAAGTGGGATAACCTGGCTCCCACTTGTGTCTGGAGGTTGTTGTGATCATTTCTTGATTTGGGTTGCTGCTTGGGGTTCTTACGGTTGTCCTCAGCAGCCATTCTCTGACTTCACTCTCAAAGGGCTCTCCCACGAAAGCGGGGGCTGACGCAGGGAGGAGCTTCCTTGTCCTTCCTGGCTAAAAAGTTTGCCGGAAGAACTTTCCTAGCAGTCCTTGTGATCAGATCTTGCGTTGATTGTTGCGCAAGGGCTGTTGATAAGTCTTTAACCAGCTCTGAAGGGAAGAGCTGTTTAGATAAGGGAGCATACAACAGTTCAGATTTCTGAGCTAAAGTGACTCCAGACGACACGAACGAACACAACATAGCTCGTTTCTTGATAACACCTGCTGTGAAAAGGGCAAGAAAGTTCGATCGACCGTCCCTCACAGCTTTATCGAGACAGGCAATAAGGTGCATTTGCGTTGTCATTCTTCTGATCTGAAACCTCTGCAAGAGCTGCAAGAGTCCAGTCCATCAAGCTGAAGACTTCAATAGTTCTGAAGACGCCTTTCAGCAAATGATCCAACTCAAGTGGACCACAGAACCTTGGCTTTAGTCATGGCTGTTCTCCGTGAAGAGTCAACGAATCTGGAGAAGTCCCCTTGGGAGGAGGCAGGAACTCCTAAAGCGTAGAGCTTCCCAGTCTCGTACACACGCTGGATCTAGAAGCCAATCTTGTCGGGGAAAGGAAAAGTTGTCTTTCCTTGTTCCTTCTTCTTCAAAATCCAATCATTCAGTGTCGAAAAGGCTCTCTTCACTGATTTGGCTAACACTGTTTTCTTGAATGAGGAAGACTTCTGGGGTCTACCCATCAAATATTGCGAGGGAGGACTCAGGTACGGCCTGATGAAAATCGTTAGGAAATAAGTCCGCCAAAAGAGTAAGAAGTCTTTTCAGATCAGCGGCATGAAGAGTTTCTTGAGTTTTCTCTTCCGAGATCTCTTCCAAAGGATCCGCTATTTCCGATGTCGAATGAGAGGGGAAACGTGTGAATCGTGCTGCTTGCGTGCGTCACGCATGCGCCCAACTTGCTGCGAGGAGCGCGATCCTTGTTCCCTCCCGTCACTCGTGCGGCTTGTTGCGGGAAGCGTCTATGGCGCTGCAACTTGCCGCGAATCCGCGTCTTGCTGGCTGTTAGCGTCTTGTTGTTCTGATTCTTGCCTTACCTCTTCTTGGGTCTGTTGACGTCCATGGGATTCCTTCCTGTGTGTTTCTTCTCTTAGTCCTTGCGACTTGTAAGAGTCAAAAAGAGACGCAAGGGACTGCTGGGCTTCCGACAAGAACTTTACTTGAGGTGCCTCTTGCTGCTGGGAAACAACTGGAGATGGCACTGCACTAGCTTCCACAACTTCGGAGACTCTAGCTGGGATCTTTTGATGAAGAGGTGGTGGCGCAGCTTGCGACCACGTCCCATTCTGGGGCGGGGAGAAGCGTGAACTGAAGTCATGTATACGTCTTCTTCCTCCGACGAGTTATCGTCCCTTACGCCTCTGTTTAGGCGCAGAAACGCCGTCTTCTTCCGACAGGAATCTCTCTGGAGAGCTCCATTTGCTGCAAGAGGGTTGTTGGAGCGGAAGGGGGGACCTGCGTCTCTTGATAGGTCTAGATTCTTGTGATTGACGCCAACCACGTCTGGGTCTTGCGTCATCCCAGGAAGACGAACACTTCCTCATCTCGCCTTTCCCTGCGGCGAGGGAGCGTCCTGGGATGCGTCAACAGGATCGCTCGAGGGGCGTCCGCTCGTTGTTCAACGTCTCTCACCTCCCTTAGCCTGTTGGCGTTTCCTTCTCCCAGGGGTTGGGGAGCATGGAAGAGGTCTAGGGCTAGGAGCGTGACAGACACGAACGGACACACCCTCCACTGCACTAACACTGTCACCGAACTTTTGTTGCAAACTATGCACTGCCCCACATCACTTCCTATCCGAAGAAAGGATTGCACAGAAACTCCTATGGCCTGAAATAGCAGCCATTATATCCTTTAAAGACGGATTACTTACCTCCCGACTCCGCATGGGAGGATCGGGTACTATAGCCTTAGGGTTAGGATCAGGAATATTAGTATCAGACAAGTTAGAAAGGACTTGACTATCAGAAGACCTAGCTGAAAGGACACTGGAAGATCTAGCTCTCTCTAATTCTGTCCTTTTCCAATCGCCTCACATAGCGATCATACTCTCTCCACTCTTTCTCAGACAAACTTTCACACTCCTTGCATCTATCATCAAATGCACACACATGATCTCTGCATTTCTTACAAACTGTGTGGGGATCAAGAGCAGCCTTGGGAAGCCGGTTCTTGCATCCCCAACACACATTCTAACAACAGGGTCAGCCATCTTGAAAAAGCAAGTACAAAGAACAATTGTAACAGTCAGAAACCAACAAGATAGGCTAACAATGAGAAACGAAAAATCCAGGAAGATCCAAAATCAGAAAGCCATCAACGAAAACCAAACAAGTAATGGGTACTTCACCAATTGTAGTAAAGCAAACCAAAGTAGAGCGAATTTCCAACGTGTTGATAGAGCAACGGCAGGGAATTTCTGAGGACAATTGGGATTGGTTCTAATTACCTGGTAGAGGCTCAGGTATGGCCACCTGACCATCTATCGCGTTACCCGCGAATTTTGAATTTCTGCCGTGCAGCATTTAATCGTGGATAAAGCTATATATATGTAACTACCAGGAAGTTAGATATTTAAAAATAACTTTTCAAATAAAAATCTTTTACTTGTATAAAAATGATTCTTTGGCACAGAATAGATTTATAAATAAAGGACTTGAATGTTGGTGAAAAAAAGGATTCTGTACAAAAAATTCTGTGATTAAATACAAAACTGAGGTGTAAGCCTTACTTTTTCTACCGCTCCAATTTGCTGAGATGGGTTTTCAGGCATCAGAAGTTCTGTGAAAGCTGCTTTGATGTCATCATCAGCATTCTCTATATAAAAACAAGTAACAGTTTACTTGAAAAATAATTCAAGAGGTTCTCAAGAGTTGTGCTGTCTCAAAAAATAAATTTGTCACTTGTAGCAACGTATCAGTCAACCATAGCAGTATTTAAGGAAATGGACTGACCATTTACAAAGGTATGTATCATGTTCACATTTAGCAAAAAAGAACACAACCCATTCTGAACTTTCAATAGTTACTCGTTAACATTAAGAACTAACCTGGAGGTGGGTCTAAAATCAACTGTTCCATGTGTGAATCCCGAACCTTCCCACGCTTCAAGGTTTGTCCCATATGCCATGCTGTGGCTGTTCCCATCGTGTGTTTCTCACCTTTAACCATCTCTAAAGATGACGACAAGGAAAGTCAAACCTGTTAAAAACATTTAAAATGTGGAAGAGTACTAAATTTTTCTTCAAATTCCCAAATTTTATTTTTTAGACTGATTACTAACTGTAATTGCAGTTTTGTTACATGCAAGTTTTAATTTATGCTGTGTTTAGGAATGTATTTCTTACATGGATATACTGTACCAAAAGTATTCATAGGAGAAAACTGTAAAAGATAGGATGATGTAAATTTTAAATCCCATAGAGATTATGCACCCTAGAATAGAATATTTTATCTAAAACTCTCTTCTTGGATATTTCACATGCTAAAATACAAATGGTAGACTTGCTTATTAAAAAAGACTTCCATGAGAACACCATTAATCAAATGTATGCCCATATTCATGTCCAAAATAATCCTAGAATCACCAGCCTGAGTCCATTAGGTGGAAGCTGCAGAGTATGCTGGAGAGCCAGAGTACCTGAGGACTTATGAAGCCACATAAAAGGCAGGTACCTGAGTTAGAGAAGTATTCAGGACAAGGATACATAAAAACTTGTAGCTCTCCACTAACATCATCTGTCAACACCTCATCAACCCCAAAGACAAAGGGGAACACCTGCCCATAGTGGATGGTCCCAGACTGTGTCACAGTTCCGGAGGATCACAAAGAACAGTCAGGGAGGGAACCAGACTGAATCTTCCACAGAAGTCTCATTGGAGGTTGGTCACAAACTCACAACTAACAGTCCTTTGACCCCATTGAAGGGATCAAAGTCCAACACCTCACCTATAGTATAACAAAAAAAAGGAAAAAAAAAAAAAAAAAGATTCAAGGGCAACCCCAAAGGATTGAAGAAGGGTCCAGGTGCCCCTCCCACTTCTTTAGCAGTCTGAAGACCAGAAAGGAAGGAGAAACAGGAGGAAAGAATAGAATGCACGGACTCCTCAGGAAAGTACTGAAAAATTCACACCCCTAGAGGAAAAAAAGTATGAGAATATAAGTATTTCGTACCTGATGTTTCTCCATTCTTTAATAAACAAATCCAAGTCTTCCTGTAAGGATAAGTTTTTATCTGAATGAACCTTGATATGTTATTTTCATAATAAAATAAATTTTTGAACATACTTACCTGGTAGTTATATATATAGCTTAAGTCCCTGACGTCACGGCAGAATTTCAAAAAAACTCGTGGCAATCGCCCGATTGGTAGTCAGGTGAACCACCTGTGCGCCTCTCTACCCAGGTACCTGGAAACCATTCCAACTATTCCTCAGATCTTCCATGCCCTAGTCTCTAGAGGGGGAGGTGGGAATATAATTATATATAACTACCAGGTAAGTATGTTCAAAAATTTATTTTATTATGAAAATAACATTTTTAAACATCTAACTTCCTGGTAGTTATATATATAGCTGATTGACACCTTTGGTGGAGGGTCAGAGACAGCTAACATCGTTGGAATTATAATTAAAGTTGCAAAACAACTCTAGGTTCCTACCTGTTAAGGAAGCTGACTTCAATATTTCTCATTATGTCTGCATTCCTTAAGAGATCCAGCTGATCCACCCAGGGGCTGAAAAATCTCTAGGGGCTGTCAACCAGTGTATAACTCTATGTGACTAGACCTCCTCTCAATACCCTTGTTCCGGCGCTACCAAGGAACTTTCATCCCAATGATTGTGGAAGACTGAGCCCAATCTTCACAAACAACCATAAAATTTCAACCATTCCAGGGCAAGAACAAAAGGTATTGTTTTATGGAATTGGATTAAGGAAGCTGACTTCAATGAAATCGCCCTCATTATGTCTGCATTCCTTAAGAGATCCAGCGATCACCCAGGGGCTGAAAAATCTCTAGGGGCTGTCAACCGTGTATAACCTCTATGTGACTAGACCTCCTCTCAATACCCTAGTTCCAGGCACTTCCAAAGAACTTTCAAACCAATGAATGCGGAAGACTGCGTCCAGTCTTCACAAACAACCATAAAACAATTCTCCATCCCAAAGTAAGAAAAAAGGGTATTGGTTTATGGGATTGTAGGGGTATTACCCTCTCCCACTAGTAGATGCTATAAACGGACCCAGCGTATAGCAGTCTTTGTATAATGTTTGGACTCGTTTTAAACAGTGAGAGGTAAATACTGACTTGTTTCTCCAGAAGGTCGTGTCCAAGATACTCTGCCGGGACCTGTTCTGTTTAAGTGCTACAGAGGTTGCAACTGCCCTGAACTCGTGCGTCTTTACTTTCAGAATCTTATGTCCAACTCGCTACCTTTCATATGAGCTTCTTTTATCAACTGCCTGATAAAATAAGACAGAGCATTCTTCGACACCTGTACAGAGAGCTTTTTGACTGAGCACCAAAGCCCTTCTGAATTCCTTCTTAAGTCCTTTGCCCTGTCCAGGTAGTGCCTTAGAGCCCTTACCTGGAATAGGACTTTCTCTCTTCTCCCCTGTAATGTCCGTTAGATCTCGGAATCTCGAACGTTCTGTGTCAGGGTTGTGATGAGTATTCATTTTTGCAAGGAATCCTAGTTGCAGTGAGCAGATTGCCTTGTCTTGTCTAAAGTCCATATTCTCGCTGGAGAGCAAGTATCTCACTAACACTTTTCGCTGTGGCCAAACTGAACAAGAAAAAGAGTTTTCATGGTGAGGTCCTCTTAAAATGTTCTCTGTAAGGGATCGAGCTTACTCCCCATGAGAACCTCAGGACCACGTCTAAGTTCCATACTGGTGAGTTCTACTCTCTCCTTAGCAGTTTTGAAGAATCTGAGTAGGTCCTGGAGATTCTTATTGTTTTATAGGTTCAAGTTTTATGTCTAAAAACTGCTGCCATCATGCTCCTATAGCCCTTAATGGTAGAGGTAAGAAAAAATTAAGCTTCCTCTTACAGTGTAGAAGGAAGTCCACAATTTGAGTTACAGAGGTACTGGAAGAGGACACATGGTTGCTCTTGTACCATCCTCTAAATATCTCCCACTTGGATTTGTATACCCTCATGGTGGATGACCTCCTTACTCTTTCTATAGCACCAACCGCCTCTTTCAGAAAAACCTGTAGCTCTTGTAAGTTTTTTGATAGCCTGAAGGCAGTTACTTGTAGCGCTTGGGGTTTTGGTGATATCTTTCCAAGTGAGGTTGTTTGAGTAGACCTACTCTCTGAGGTAGGCTCTCGGGATGTCCACTATCCATTCCAGAACCTCTGTGAAACAATCTTTTATCGGCCAGTAAAGGGCCACAATGATCAATCTGGTACCCTCGTGTGAAACAAATTTTTTGCAGTACCTTGTGTTTTATCTTGAAAGAGGTAAATGCATACACGCCCAAGTTGGACCAGTCCACCAGGGCGTCTATGTATATAACCCGGGATCTGGCACGGGAGAGCAGTAAGTTTCCAGCCTCTTCGTTTGCGCTGTGGCGAAAGAGATCTATGCAAGGACGTCCCCAAAGTCGCACAAGCTACTGCACACGGCCTGATGTAGAGTCCATTCTGTTGAGAGGACTTGATTTCCTGCTCAGAATGTTCGCCCTCACATTTTTTCCCCTTGGATAAAGCGGGTTACTAGTTTGACATTCTTCTCTTTTGCCCAGAGAAGAGGTTCTCTTGTTGTCTCGTATAGAGACCTGGGAGTGAGTGCCCTTTATTTGCTGATGTAGGCCAACGCTGCCGTGTTGTCGGTGTTGACCTGCACCTCTCTGTTCCCCACTGTGTTCGAACTCCTGAGAGCTAGAAGGATTGCAGTTAGTTCCTTCTAATTGATGTTTAACTTCTCCTGCTCTCTGGTCCAGGAGCCGAGACTTGTTATTTCCTAGTGTTGCTCCCCATACTGAGTCCGGCGCGTCGGATAACAACACTCAGGTCTGTTACCTCTAATATAGAGAAGGGACCTCCTGGAGCTTGACGGGTCGTTCCATCACTGTAAACACGGCCTTATTGGTTCCAAATGGGGATGCACTTGGTCTCCAGTTCTATTTCCTTGTCCCAGTTCTGATTTAGATGAAACTGTAACGGGCACAGAATTAACCTCCCAAAGGAGACAAACCGTTCCAGTGAGGAAAGGGTCCCCAGCAGACTCATCCATTCCTTAGCCGAGCATGTCTGTCTATAAAGTCCTGAAATTTTCTTAAGGCTTGTCCCGTCCTTGCAATAGACGGAAAAGCCCGAAAATCCCTGACTCTGAATCTTCATCCTAAGGTATAGAAAACTTTTGGAATGGGATCAGCTGAGATTTCTATCTGTTTATCAGTAGACCTAATTCCTTCTATACCTAAATCGTGGTCTGAAGATCCTCCAGGCAGAGTGTGCTTGGGAAGGAGCTCTGAGAGCAGTCGTCTAAGTACAAAGGAGATTCTGATGTTTCTCGAGTGAAGAAAATACCTGCTACATTGGCAATCATCCTTGTGAAAATCTTTGTTAGACGTTTGATGCCAGTGCATCTTGTCTGAGCTACCTCCCGTCTTGGCTTCCAATATCTTGAAGCCTGACGTCCTGGCGTCAATGCCTTGACGCTGGCGTCTTGGGTTCGTGACGCTTGTCGTCATGGTGTTTCACTCCTAGATGCTTGACGCCACTGCATCCAGCGTCTAGAGTTTCATTCACTCACGTTGCGTCTTAAACTTCTGGACGTCTAGAAGCTTTAGTTGGACGTCTATTATCCTTCTTCTCTTTGCCTGGTTGTCACGCTTGTACCCAGGAAGACAAAGTCTGCTGCATATTTTGTAGTAAAGCTATATGCGGGGCTTCCTGCTGTTGGGGACAGGTTGGGAAGCCTCAACTCACGCAATTATTTCCTCCTAATCGTCAATAAAGGATCGTGGAGAGGGTTCAGCAGGCAGTACCAATCCTAAGGAGGAAGAGGAGGATGTCGAAAGGCAGCACAGAGTCCGCCCACGCTCTTGCAGCCTGGTATCCTGACTGAACAGGACTGTCTACGTTTTGTTCTTAGTAGGAGAGCTACCCTTGGGCTGGAAGGGAAGAGCTCGGGCTGCTCCAGTGGCTACAACCTGGAGTCTATGAAGTTTTTATCATGACGTCCCTCAATATTGGGTAACTTGCTCTTGAGAGGTCTCGACTCCAGAGCCAGACGTCATCCCCATCTGCTTAGGCTGGAAACAAAGAGACCGAAACTGGAAAACCTTTCCGTGGGCGAACTTCAGAAAATTCTTGAGTACAGGTGCATGGGGATGTAAAAATACGCATCCTGGAGGTCCAGTGAGGCCATCCAGTCATGCTGTCCGACAGCTGCTAGAACCGATTTTGTCGTTTCCATAGCGACCTTTGTTTATTGCACAGAAAAGCTGAGTGCAATCACGTCTAGCACCGGTCTCCAACCCCCCATGCATTTGGGGATCAGGAATAACCGAATGTAGAGTCCTGGGGAATTCAGATCTTGAACTCTCTGTCTGGTCTCCTTTTGCAACATCATAGACACTTGTTGCTATAAAGCCTTTGCCTTTGTTCTGTTGTTGCATTTGGCAAAAAAAGTCTAATTGTCTTGTTACTATAGGGGCCTCCTCAGGCTGGACAGTCTGGCTCCTACAGATCTGCAGGAGAAGAAAGGCAGGTCCTCTGTCTTACTAATGCCAGAGCCTCTTCTCGTTGCCATTCATCTACCGCGCCGTGAGGAACCTCTATTGGAGGGCCGACCACGAAAGAGCTGAGATACCTGAAACACAGGAGCCTCAGCCTTACTTTTTTAGCGATGAAAGTTGTTGGTAGGACTTTTCTTGCTGTTTTCTGGGCCAAGGCCTCTTTGCAAATCTGAGAAGAGGTGAGAGGAAAAAGAGGTATAAATCAGTTCTGATTTTGATTGATTGTGACCCCATTAGCCAGGAAAAGAGCAAAAGATGGGCTCTTTTCTTCAAGATTCCCAGCTGAGAAAGATGCAGTAGATTCGTTGGAACTATCCCAGAGTCCTTTATCCATACACGACATCAGATAGATGAGTTCTTGGTGTCAGTCGTGTTGAATAATTCCATCTTCCTTCCTGGGAAGGGGCAGGTATTTCGAGGCCGAACGATTCTCTAGTTTGATACTAAACGCTAGACCTTGAGCTAGTTTGGTTGGAGGGAAAACAAAGGCTGTCTTTCATTGTTTCTTCTTGAAAGTATCCATTCTTAAGTAAATGCTGCCCCTCTTAGACAACCCTCACAAAAGTAAATTCTGAAGGCGAGAGGAACGAGGGCAGTCAGGATAAATTTCTCTGGAAAAAATTTCTGAAAACAGCTTCATAAGTCTTTTCAAGTCTGATGAAAGCTGATGGCCTTTTATATTGTCTTCGTCGGAAATCTCTACAATAGGATTCACAGGAGAATGCAGGATATTATCATTCTCTTCTTCCGATTTTCCGAAGACGGAAGTAGCGAGCGTCTTTGAAAATATCATCTTGGCGCCTGGCGCCCTGGCGCCCAGTCTCTTGGCGCCTGGCGTGTTGGCGATCCATTTTTCTTGAAGCTTAATGTCTTGGCGTCCAGCTTAATGGCGCCCTGGCGCCCTGGTGTCTAACTTACCGACACTTGACGTCCTGGCGTCCAGCTTCTCTACACCTGACGTCCTGGCGTCCAGCTTCTCGACGCTCGACGTCCTGACGTCCAGCTTCTCGACGCTCAACGCCCTGGACGTCCAGCCTCATGGCGCCGACGTCCTGGAGTCAGCTTTCGACACTTGACGTCCTGGCGTCCAGCTTCTCGACGCCTGACGTCTTGGCATCCAGCTCCTCGACGCCCGAAGTCCTGGCATCCAGCTTCCCGACGCCCGACACCCTGGCGTCCAGCCTCTCGACGCTTGATGTCCTGGCGTCCAGTTTCTCGACGCCTGACGTCCTGGCGTCCAGCTTCTCGGCCCCGACGTCCTGGCGTCCAGTTTTCGACGCTCGACGCCCTGGCGTCGAGCTTCTCGACGCCTGACTTCCTCCTGGCGTCCAGCCCTTCGACGCCCGAAGTCCTGGCGTCCAGCTTCCCGACGCCCTGGAGTCCAAACTTCTAACATTCGTTGTCCCGCCAAACCTAGAGGTTACTTGAGAACTGCCGCCTGTGCGACATCGGTCAAAAAGCTTCCTCGGTTGACGCCAGCAACTGGTGGACGAAAAAACACTTTAACCTCGTCTTTCCTATGGCGAGGTGGCGTCCTGGGAAGCGTCAACAGGCACGCTCGAGGACGACCGCTCGGTAACTAAAGCCTCTCGCCTCCCTTCGTCTTTCGACATTCCTTCTCACAGGTTGGTGAGCTTGGAAGAGGTCCAGGATTAGGAGCGCAACAGGACCGAGGGCGCACCCTCTCCTGCACTTGCACTAACAACATATTAACACTTGTAATTTTTTTAGATCTCTTATTGTCGATCACATATTGGTCCCTGTCTTCTGAGAGGATTTTTACCTGTTGGGCCAGGGTCTGAATGGCAGCCAACAAATCATTAAGTATTGGGTCCTTACCTGTTTCAGTTGGGGTTTCAGAGACTACCACCACGGAAGACGGATCAATAGGATAGTTAGCAAGGGAAAGAATTAACTATTCCTGGTTATATCAAGAAGAGTAAAGACACAGTACTCTTGGCTCCTGAGCCGGTCTTCCATTCCCGTTCTTCAGACATACCGAGTGGGGGATCCAAGGAGACTTTAACAAGCCGCTTGCATCCCCACACACACATTTCACACTCGATGAAGTCAGATATGTTATAAGAAAATCCAAAAGCGAACAAGTTTAAAGCCAAGCCAAAGTGTACTTCACCAAAATAAGTTGCGAAAAAACACGGACTCTGGCGAAAATTCCATCGATGTTACCGACACAGCGGCAGGGAAGATCTGAGGAATAGTTGGAATGGTTCCAGGTACCTGGGTAGAGGGCGCACAGGTGGTTCACCTGACTACCGATCGGCGATTGCCGCGAGTTTCTGAAATTCTGCCGTGACGTCAGGGACTTAAGCTATATATATAACTACCAGGGAAGTTAGATGTTTAAAAATAATAGTTATGAAGCCTTGAATCTGCACTTGGAAAAATGATAATTAAAATAAAAAAAACTATTAAAAAATAAGAAATGTGTTATGAATGCTGTAATTATACTTCAATTCCTTGATATACTGAATAATAACCAACACATCATAATCCATCACCACAGTAGCAGCAGAGACATATGGGCTTAACAGTGACTAAAGAAAACACGAGTGGGCTACTGATAGTTGAGTGGGCATTACCCTGCCACTGTTAACTACCTTGTTCCAAAGCTTCAATGACCATCCTAACTCATGCCAAAGGTTATCCGGATCTTTCCTAGATAGTGACCCCCGAGGTTTTAACCTAGTATGTATCCACCTTTGCGGCATGTTTAGCACAAGCCCACTGAGGATTACTGTAAAAACATAAAAGACTGTAAATACCATAAACATAATGACCCCCAAGAAATATTAGTCCTAGATAATGACCCCTGAACTTTATTGGGGTCACTATCTAGGAAAGATCTGGTTATCCATATAAAAGACGAGGTTTGTATCCTCACAAGAATGAGCACTTCATGGTTTGGGGATGAACAACAGAACATCAGTTATGTATGTAAAGCTCACATAAAAATTAGGGGTAATGTCACTGGCTGGCACTTGTGCTGAAGGGATCTTTCAACTTTTCATATCAGTGCACCTTAGTGGATTCTGCACTGAATAAAGGCTACTTATGATTCAAGAGTTCATAACAAACCTATTTGCCAAAAAACAAAATTTTTAGGATACTTTTAGAAGTTTATTTCATTTTGTAACTCATTCAATTATAACTTTGTCCTGTGTGAAAGTTGAGCTCATTATATAGCTCTGCCTAATACTAGGGAACAACTTATTTGTTGTTATAAATTAGGTTATTGAATGATTTTGAATGTGTAATATAGTTTATGTGATAGTTTTTATGAGATTTTGATGAACATGAATTCATTTCTAATTAAAATATGTAGCCACTTAAAACCCTCCATTTTGAACAACGATCAAGGATCCCAGTGTTAAACAAACTATACAAGTACAGGCCGTCCCCGGTTATCGGCGGGGTTCCGTTCTGAGAGTGTGATGATAACCAAAAATCGCTGCTAACCGATTTTCAGGCTTATCAGCGCCGAAAAGCGCTGATTTTCAGTTATCTGCGCTTCTGTTAGGTAAGTATTGGTGCCAATACCCAATTATCTGCGGCAATAGGTGGAAATCAGTGACTTTCGGTACCGAAAATTGCTGTAAAACCGGATCGCTGTTAACTGAGCCCGCCATTAACCGGGGACTGCCTGTACTGTACAGTATTCAGGTTAATAGTACTGTATTGGTTAATTTTAAACATATAATAAGATAGAGTAAATATAATTATTATTTTAGTACATTTTACCAACATTTTTCTTTTATTAAAAAACCTGTCTCAAATGTTTACTAAGTATGGTCAAGAGAGAACACTGTAGTATTTGGATGTATGCAAGCTTTGAAAACAACATTCAGCCAACATACAAAGCTTTCTTTGGCTATTCCCGCTCCAAAACTTGTTTCCCACTGTAGTCCCCACTATTGTTAGATTTAAGGGGATGTAACTGGTCAACCATTAACCAAGAATTTCTATTAGAAATAAAGGTAATATAATACTTGCATAATTTTGAAGGCTTCCATTATTTTCTAAGTCCAATGTCATAGTTTTACGAATTTGTTTGATAAGTTCCTGGATATCAGCCAAAACTGATGTGGTAAGCATTGTTAGTGCATGCATTATTTGAGACCATTTATGGGAGCTTTTTTTTTTTTACTGTATGCATTAATTACCTACCATTTTAAATCATAAATCTTTATGCTAGCATACCCAATGTTTTTTACCCCTTTCAGTTTTAACAACAATTTTTCCAGTTTACCAATGGCAGCCTTGTGGTAAGAAGTGTTGATGGAGATCTTAAGTGATATATTTTACACTACAGATGTAAAATTACTCCTTAGCCATCTGAAAGAAAGGTAATCCTTTTCAAGGAGTGAATTTCCAGCAGTGGGAATGGAACATGAGGAAATGAGTGCCTTGTAGTTGCGTACCTCCCAACCTCAAGGTAAGGAATAAGCTCTGTACAATGCTAAGGGGGAAACCTAGTGCCCTTGGTACATTCCCATATTTTAGTCTATGGCCTTTATGACAATCTAGATCAGGTTAGGTGGGTGGGGTCCCAGACTAGTATGGCCTTGGTTCCCAAGCATAGGTTAGGTGAGGGGAGGTCAGGTCAAGATGCATTCCTGTAACATTGCTTGCTACATTTTCATATATTTTGTGAAGATTGCTACTACTGAAATATTTATTTTTTTTACTAAGTAAGTTATGATTTATTCATTTCCTTGCTTACTGACTAATACACAGTACAAAAAAAATCCACAGTTTCCCTCTGGGTCCCCCTTAATTGTTGGATACCAGGCGAAGAGGAAAAGGAAACAAGTGGTTTGTATCAACAATACCGATTAGGAATGCATAAAATGTTTGTGTAAAAAAAATTAACAAAACAATACATGAATAGCTGAATGTATAAAAATTTAGGGATCAAGAGAAAAATATCTGTTTTTTTTTATTTGGTTTGGAATTAAAGTGTCATAACTTACAAGAAGTAATGATAAATTTATCAGAATGACATAATAAAAAAACCATCAAATCTGGTTTACAATCATACTTCCTTAGGCTAAAGATTTAAAAGTAGCCTAACATTAATCAAATTAAGAACAGGGAGTTCATGCAAGCAGCTATATATTACATCAGGTAGGACCCAAGCTTACTATGTGAAGTTTGGTTAAAAAGGTTAGGGGACTCTGCAGAGGCATACCTAGGTTTATTTGCCACCTGTTCCTTAATCACTGTCATTCTCCCCAAGCCAACAAGTCTTCCTCCAGATTCTTAGGTTGGTCCCAATTATAAATAATTGTGACCAGGGGAGCTAAAATGGTGTTATCAACCTTTTTTGACAGAAACTGACCAGGCAAGTTTTTTTTTTTTTATATGGTCTAGAGCACATACAATAAATTTTTGTATTATTTTGCCTTACTAACCATTATTGCATTTTGGACCTGAAAATATATTTTTCCTAGGCCTATGTCCTAATGTGGGTTTTTGACATTCATTTTGTTAGACCTAGCACGAGTAATTTTAGAGACAATGAATCCCAAACAGTAATTCTAAGCTGTAGTTCTGCAGTGAGCTAGGCTATGGCAATTGACATTTTTCTGTTATTTGTCGCCATTAAAATTTAAAGTAATATTTTTGTCGGCTGGCTGTAACTGGTCTAAGCTGTAGTGACTTTTGAAGACTACAATGATTTTAGGTAGATCTAAGCCAGCATTTTGCTTTGGCGAGCCCCCACCCCCTTCATAGCTAATACGGCAAATTACAACCAGTAAACATCCTAAGTGCGTTGGGGTTGGTATTTTTAGTGTTTACTGGTTGCAATTTTGCCGTATTAGCTATGGAGGGGGTGGGGATTACGAGAATGCCAGCTTAGATCTACCCCATCAGTGTGGATTTTCAAAGGTCAATTACAGTTTAGTCACAGCCGGCCGACAATATATTACTTTAAATTCTTGTAAAGCAAGTAAAATAACATAGGAAAACGTCAATTGCCATAGTCTAGCTCACCACGGAACTACGGCTTAGAATTACCCCCAAACTTACATCCTGAAACTTGGGAGGCCACAGTGGAAAAGCGAGGTTTATGGGTGGTGAGAAAAAGCAAAAACGCGTAAAATACGACGACCTTAATCACACATAGAGTTCTCTTTCAGATTACAGTAAGTTCATGAAATGGTAATGAATTTTGCTAGGCTAACAAAACGATCATTAAGCCAATCAGAGCACGCACTAAAACATAGGAAAAAAATTTCAAGTTCAAACTGCAATAATGGCTTAAAATAAAATAAAAATTTATCTTGTATTATATATAACTTTTGACATATAGGCCTAACCGTGACCTACCCCATAGCCTTGCCTAAACCCGTGCTAATCTTATGTGAATTTAACTAGACTTGCTGCTAGCAAAAATAAAATATACCGCTCAGAATCTTATGTAAATTAACAAGACTTACTACTACAGATAATAAATTATATCATTCATAGTTATACGACCACGGTCTAACAGCCTGCGTGAACACTTGTCAACATACTAGTAGTCAGAAGTAAACAAATCGTTCGAGATGCTTGGTGTCTTTAAATATAAATCTCTTGTAAAAACGTAGTTATAATAAGATAAGGGCATTTTCACGAAACAAAAAATTATGTATAAATAATTAACCTGTTATCACATTACTTACTGAACACAGAAATTTTAAGAAAAATGGATTACATCCTCAGTGGGATCAAAGTCACGTAAGTAGAACGAACATCCTTTATATTACACACAACATCTTTTAAGTACGAAAGCCTAGATATACAAAAGACAGAAAAAAGAAAGGACATAATTTACGTACAATGTAGTCTTTATAATTCTGCTCATATCATGATTAAAAAGGAAATACAAACTACAATAATATTGTGAAAAATAGAGGGTAATCGAAATGCAAAAAAGGAGAAAATGCGCCGAGGTTTCTTCGGCGCAGTCAAGTTCTCTGTACAGCGTATAATGGTATATGAAACTCTCAGCCACGGCCCATGAAGCTCTCAGCCGCGGACCGTGAAATTTCAGCCACGGCCCGATTGTGAGAAATTCTTACAACAATTTTTTTCTGATGTTTTTGTGTATGCACTTGTTTCCATTCGATCTATCTCTTACTGTAAAGTTATTAGTATCGTCTGTCTCATAAGATTATTGATATGATTTTTCATTGTGAATTGCCGTCTGTCAGGTAATCGACAGACAAGAACTATGTTACTATATCGGTCTTGCATTAAACGACAAGATAATTTATTCTGCTGTGAAGTGAACATGTGCGAATGTAAAATTCTTTCGACGATGATGAAACTGAAATCATAATTTTAATTTTACTTTTTTATCATTTCCTGTAATTATGATAAAATTGCTGAACCACAAAAAACCAATACAATTAATGATTTTGATTCGCACTAAGCTGCTAAGATTAGCCTACAAGAAATAAATAAAAAAAATACTAAAACATTGTATTTTTCATCACTCCGAATATACATAACCATTATTAATCCTCTAATACCGACCTTTCTTTACCTTAGGAAGAAAACGGCGGAATTTTTGAAACGGAAATTTAACGAGCAGCACTGCCTGTCAAGTCTTTGTACAATTGCTGTTAATCCCTCGAAAACGTAGCCTACCAGTGCTTAGAATTACACAGCCGTTGTTACCCCAGATGACTTTTCGTTTCCTTCGTTCGCATGTTCAGTCTACTAGAAGAGTTGTGATTAGTGCTTAGTCTGGGTTAAGTTATCCTATTTGTCGCTCCAGGAACTTGACGGTGTTCTGGCATAAAGCCCCTATAGCCTGTGCTGGCATAAGACCAGCCAAATCTACAGCATATAAATCGAGAACAGTAGCATTAGTTGGTAACTCGTTACTCAGTACCAGAGACGCCATGAAAGTTATGGAACAGTTGTTTTTCGGTACAGTACTTGATTTTAATGTTGAGCCTATGGTAACATTCCGTTGTCTGTGTTATTGTTTAGCATTAGAAGTAAGGTAGGAGTTACTTTGAAACCTAATCGAGGAAAGATGTAGAGTAGAGTTTTAAGTGTTCATTGCAAATGAATGGTTAACCATTAGGCCTAGACCTATATTCCCTCCCAAAGTCTAAGAATAATGGAAGGCGTAGTCAGACGCTGTGGTTCTGAAATGTTGGAATACAAAACCAAGTTACATTTAGGGACAGTGGATAGTTCTCCACCTAACCTTTGGATCCGTAAATCCATTAGTGAAATAGCCTACTGGGATGCATCGTAGCCTTCTTTAAGTAACCTAACCTAATGTACTCTTAGGGTCACACTTTTCTGGTGTTATATTATTTCAGGCCATCCACCAAACATGACTTCGGTTGCCGTAAATCATAAAGAACAATATCTGCATGCTTAAACGTCTTGGTTATTTGATCTTGTTCCTCCCTTCCCAACCCTGTGGGAGGGTAGAGCTGGCAGTGCGCCTCATTTGGTATGCAGGCATTACTTCCGGTTCTTTGCAGCGTCCATTTGGCCCCAAGCTGCAACCCCTTTCATTTCTTTTACTATACATCTGTTCATAGGTCTATTCTCTTTCTTCCATTTTATTTTCCACCATCTAATGATTTTTTCATTGTGCAACTATGAGGTATTCTTCCTGTTACACTTTTAAAGCCTTTCCACTCAATTTCTCTTTCACCTCTGAACGACCTCATAGGTCCCAGCGCGTGGCCTAAGTTTTATATTCTATTCCTCTCCCCAAAAAAATTACCCGACTCTAAGACTTATAGTTTCCTTCTGTGTTCCTTCATTATTGTGTGGAATGATTTAACCATCCATTTACAATAGAAATCAACTTCAAATTTGTCTAAATCACTTGGGAAAATTTAAAATGAAACCCTATTCATATTTCCAATCCTGCGTATCCTAAGTTGGCTAAGCAATGTTTTTTATCATACATTTTAATACAGTGTTCTTTCATAGTCATGAAAATCCTATCCCGAGATGGTGAACTTAAGTTTTTTTTGTGTGTGTAAATATGCAATTTTTTGACACAAGGAATATTTCAGTCTTTATAATTTAATTACCAAGAGGAGCGGCTATGGTTTACCCGGGTAACCCTATGTTCAGCCAGTTTTCTAATCAGAACCTACCACTAGATGGCAGTAAGCTCTGACAAGAAAACTGGCGGAACGATACACAACAAAAATGGCGGACAGAGAAAAACTGTGGAGCCTGTGCTTGTTAGCACATTTCTGCTTTCAGTTTCGGCGTAGCGGAATGGCGCTACGCACCTTATCCGCTTTTTGACTGATTCCTGGCAAGCACGTATATTCTGGCAAGCGGTAATATTGCGTTGCACGCGCTAACCACAGGGGTTATGGGGGGGGAATTGTACCCCTAAATGTTCCTTCCTTACACTGTTCACACAGACCACTAAAATCGCCTAAAAGGCCACTTTTCATCAGAAACAAATGCAATTCATTTTCATTGTCACATAATTTCACCAAATCAATAATAGTCACCGGGTTTGCAGCAGCAAATTGAACGTGAGAGGGATAAGCAGATGCCATGTTGACAGTTGGAATTCTGTGCTAGAATGGCCGCGCTGGGTCGGGTCACTGGTACAGGTCACTGGGTTGGGGTCGAACTACTTGCCTGTGCGGAGTGGTTGCTGTGCAGTTAGCCGGATAAAGGATAAGTAACCCTACTAAGATACTCACCATTCATGCATATTACAAAATTACTGACAATGGGGTAAGGGTCCCAAGTCTAAACTCACAATGAAAATACTCCTAGTAACAACATCCTAAATTAATATAAGCTCCAGCCCCATGGTTAAGAGATACAAAGTTGGAGTAAGTAGCTCAGGCTAGACTTTGGGCTTGCAGCATCACCCTGTAAGGCCAGCAGTCTCACAGCATCCCACTGAACATAGTATGGGGACCTAACCTAACCTAACCTAGTTAGAAGCTTCATGCTAGGGAAGTGGGGTATACCAAAGGCACATACCAGGACTCACCTATGTAATTTAGTAAACCTGTGCAGTTCAATAAACCTGTGCAATTCACTAAATAAGCAATACATTAGCCTAGACTGATTTTACTTGAGAAGTTCAAGTTTATGGAGTAAAGGCTACTATAATTAGAGCATAAATCCAAAATACAATTTGTTCCAACACGACATACAAACCATTGGTCCTTTACATTAGCAATTACTTTCAGTGTAGGCTGGAAAGGGCCATTGAACTTTCGAACAAGGTGGTTAGGCAGTTTACTACCATCTGGGAGGCGGGCGTACCGCCTGCCCGGATGTAAACATTCCAATTTGCTTTCGGCCGTCATTGACTGTGAATGTTGTTTCTCTCGCTCTCTGCCTGATTGTTGAGCTTTTTCCCGATGGGGACTTTCCTTTTGTTTCTTAGTATGAATGTTGACGAGTCCATGAAGCCCTCCTACCCCCAGCGTATGTGTCCTGGGGTAGGAGGCAAGAAATGTCATACCTTTAGATCTAGTGTTGACATGGACCCACATGCCCTCTGCCCCACTTGCAGGGGACGTGTGTGTTCGCGCGCTTCGCCTTCTAGCAAGTGTTGTTCCTGGTCTCCTGAGCAGTGGAGGAAGAAGCCTGCCTCTCACCCTCCTAAGAAGTCTCGCACCGGGACCTCTAAGAGACTGCCTCCTCCCACAGGGAAGGCAGTGGGATCTCTCGCTGGCTCTTCCCGATCCACGGATCGGGTAAAACGCTGCGCTGACCCCTGGTCAGTCGTATTGGGAGCCAAGGGCGTGCAGACCACGGTTCGCACTCCCCCTGCTGCGCCGAAGAAGCCTGCTTCTAAGGCCAATGGGTCTGCTAGGACACTCACTCGCGCGTCACTCTGAGTACCCAGGTTTCTAAGGAAACCCGTGTACCCCAGTCTGGTATGGGAGAAACCTCTCTCCGTACAGAGTCGGGGTGGGGCGAGAGAGAGAGTCCGGGCATGCAGGTGCCTTGACTCTTCCTGCTAGTACTACTTATTCTAGTACCAAGCCAGGTTTCGGGAAGGTGCACTGGTCCCTCAGGTCTGGACACCGAAAGCAGAGAAAGGTCCTTCAGTCTTCCGAGAGGTTTGGCCTTGGAAGAAGACTGGGCGTCAAAGAGGATGCAGCGTGGTTCGCCAGCCAGGCCGCACACTCAACTCCTCCCAGTCCCTGGCCGCATCCGCACGGCCAGCCTGGCTCTGGGGAGGCAAGGACATGGCTTGACTCGTGCGAGCCGCTCCGCTCTCCTCGGGAAAGTGCTTCGCCCAGGTGTAAGTGCTCTCCTCGACCCTGGCTGCCGTAACCATCGCGGGTTGGTGACTGCTCCCGGTCCACTGCAGCTGTTGGTTCTGCCAGCAAGGCCAGTGGGAGTGCCCGATCCTCCTCGTCTGTCCCATCTACCACCTGGGCTCCTTCCAGGGGGCATGAGTCGGACAGGAAGAATTTTGGCGAGTTGTCTCCCCAGAGTTCTACCTCGGGGGCGTACGTGCCTGGTTCGGTCCAAGGTTTGACCAGGTCTTACGCCCGCGTGGTGCAGAAAGGATCACGGGGGGTCTGCCGAGGTTTTCCCTCCTGCAGGGAGAGTAGATCGGGAGGACTGCACTCTGGAAAGACTCGAGGGCCCTCTTCCCCACGATGCAGACACCCCCGAGATACAGAGGACGTTTGCTGAGGTAATTGCACTGATTCATCAGCACAACGACCTCGGGGAAGGGTGGATTGTCCGTCGCGCCTTGAATCCTACTGGGGACCCAAGAAGGAACCCAAGGCTTCGGTGGGTTTGCCGTGGTCCACGCTTTCCGAGGGGTTACTTGATCAGGTGAATAGTCTCGGACAAGCTTCTTCCCCCTCCTCTGCCTCGCCAAAAGCGTTTCTACGCACCGTTGGAGAGGTCATTGCCACCTAAGCAGGTTGACCTGGACCTGGTTCGCCTAGATCCGGGTCTCTCGATGCAGCAACTTACTGCAGAGAGTATCTCCCTCTCTCAGCAAGAACCTGCAACCCTGGAAGCCACCGCCATGGCGGTCTTCCAGGCAGTCTCCTGGCTGGATCTGTGGTCCTTCACAGTATCCAAGGTGTCTGCTTCCTCGGGCACTATGGTCCCCGGGGAGGACTCTGCCTTCGGGAGACTGTGCCAGTCTGGAGGCAGGGCCATCTCCTACTTCACCCACCAGACAGCAAACCTGTGGGCTAACCTGGCCCTGAAGCGAAGGGACGCCATTCTTTCTTGCTTCTCCAGGTCTGTGGGGTCCGAGTCAGCAATGACCCTGCGGAACGGACCGCTGCTGGATTCCGCCTCTCTCTTCCCGAGAGAGTTGTTGGATGCTACAGTAGACAAGTGCCGGCCCAATGACAGCAACTGGCTTGTCCACCAGGCAGTGGCCAATGCCTCTGGGTCTTTGCATTCCACTGCGGCCAGGCCTTTGGGTCAGGCTAGCTCTTCCTCGGCCCCTAAGAAGTCCCAGTCTTCGAAGGGATCCTGTGGAAACACCCAGCCTTCTTCTTCCTCTAGAAAGGGTGGGTCTTTCAGCCTGCTTCTTCCAGTCCAGAAAGGGCAGGGGAAGCCGCTAGAGAGGGCGTTCTCCAAATGCTGCCGAAAGGTGGGGGTGGTGGTTGTTGAGCCATTGGGCATCATGGCGCGTAGACGGAGCCAAGACCTGGATAGTGGATGTCCTTCAGGAGGGATATCTACTACCCTTCGAGTCTTGGCCTCCCCTCACCTACTCTACAGTCCGTCTCTGCACATACATCCAAGGAACTCTGAGGCAACGAGAATCTGACCGACATTTGCTGCCCTTACTAGCCAAAGACTTGCAATGACGAATGTAATCCTCCATCTCTTGTGCCTTCCAATCGGAACATTCATTGCAATGAGTCTGCACATCACACAACCTTCCTGTGTACCTGACAGAATGTCTATCATGTCTCAAGGTACTCATCCGTCTCTTGCAGGAAGAAGAAGCGATGAGTGCCAGCATCCACAGTCATAGGGGCAGTCGAGGTCGATGTCGAAGCTGAAGGCACGGTAGTAGGTGAAAACGTCCATGATGACCAATCAAGACTGGGAACCAGCGAGTCCAATTCCAAAAGACGTTCCACATCAAAGATATCCAGGAGAAAAACCAGTAAATACAATCGAGGTTTTCACCAGAAGTCCAAAATACAAAGAGAAGTCGGGCAATAGGATTGAACTCGTGACTGCAGAAGGAACAACCTAACCAGCAGCGCAAACAAAAAGCAATTGTGACGATGGGAGCGTCGGCGCACACCTGTATCCCAGCCTTGCCAACCGTTTGTTATGGTAGCTCCAAGTGACAATATTTTACCTGCTGCATTGAGTAACGCTGGCTGTTAAAATTAACAGTGGGATTGGTAACTGAGAGTTGTTCGGGCTAGTGGGATTAAGGGCGAATTCAGGTGTTCAGGGAGTATATTGCAATACCTTTTTTTTCTGGTTTTGTGCTGTAATCAAACACATTTATGACTCTGGCAAGGTAGACATTCATACAGTTCAACTGAAACAGGTTATGAAGTCAGAAGCCTTGGAGCATCAGACCACCTTTATCTCATTTTCCTTGGGCCCTGTGGTGGCTGCTCAGGAAGCTGCAGTCAATGAAGCTCCTCTTGAACAGAAAGGCTTCTTGCCTAAGGCACACAGAGGATGTAAGGCTGGGGTTCAGTGGTATAGTAACTGGCTTCTCTTCCTTCTTTTTGTTCTCGGCAAGGCAGCAGCTCAGACCGAGTAAGTGCCGAAGTGGATGCAGATGGAGTTACTACACAATCGAGAATGCAGTCTTAGAGCTTTGATGCATAAGATGCAACTGCCTCCACTCTCTTTCTCTTTACAAGGGGGTTGGGGATGTTGGTAGTAGGGCCTAATCGAAACTGATAATTTTATAGGCCAAATTTTAGCTGCCTTTTGTCACTCCGCTTAGGGGTCTACTTGTCCCTCTGAGGTCTCCCTATATCCTATATGAGTGAGATCTCAGACATCTTTCTCAGGGTTTGGGCTCTAACAGTCTGTTATTTATATGCCACAATAAATAGGAGGTAAATGGAGTTAATGTTCCCATGTTCACTATATGACTGGGAGCCTGACAAAACCAGGTGGATATTCATCTTTCCAGTGAGCTGAGAGACAGCCTCCCACTTATGGAGTGAGTCTTTTGTATAAAGGATACTGATTTATTTCCATGGGAACCAGATATATTATTAACTGCAATTTGCTAGATATATAAACGAGAGTCTTTTATTATAACCTCACCTCAACCACCCCACTTAATCCCTTATGGTGAAGGAGAAAGTGCTTGGTGATGGTAGGTGGGTGTGGGTCGTACCACCATTACATACTTTATTACCAAATTTCAAAAACCAATTCCAGCACATGTTGGAAGTTACTCCTACATAAAATGCTCTAGTTTGTATATCAAGGAAATATACAAATTACCAGTAAAATATGTATAATACCCAAACTTGAGTACTGATATTATCCAGAAAGATTCCTTTAAGATCGGAAATGGAGAAAGTGCAGTGTCTTAGGGCTAGAGAATCCTATGTGGTAGTGACAAAGATTCTGTTCTCTCAATGTGTACAAAAAGTAACAAGTACTGTACCACACTTAACTACACTAGACAACACTTATATCTAGTAAAAAACGACCTGTAGGTTCTGTGTAAGTATTTTGGTCCAAAATCCAGTTAACACTAGTATGTTACAATGTTGAGGATGGGTTATCTGAATTAGATTGATTTACTGTATGTATGTTTGATCAGAACTGGACTTATATCCGTGTTTAAGGCCAAGTCGTCAAGGTTAACTGCGCCCATATTAAGGGAGTTAAGGTTTCCTCAATGGTTTCTCGGTTCAAGTCTTGTAGTGATATATGAATGTGAAAGCAACCATGCCAAAACATTTAACAAGTTACTAAACTAACCTTTGTTGTCTCATACAGTACAAACAGAAGTTATTATATTAACCTTTGTTATGTTTTAATTGTATAAGTATCTTCTGTTAACCTTCGTTATCTTCCACAGGTAGTCGCAAGGTGCCCAGCAACATTCTGTGGTCAAGAATGGTTTGAACCTGAATGTCTTCACCGGAAGTGTACACAAGTACTGAGAGTGAAGTATTATCATTCCTATATTCAACTCACTCCTGAAGCCGTTTCAACTACTACTACAGAGACCACCGAAAGAGAAGGCCTGTTTGATGTACTGTGATGTAGGCAAGGGTGGTCCGAGCCGCTAGCACTGACTACGCTACCATACAAACCAAAGAAATATAAACAAAACGTCACTAAAATAGACCATTCGTTGTTTGCCAGTTATGGAATAGGTTAATTTACTTATTTTTTTTCATCTACACTAATTTGTGTACACCTAATTATACCAACTCGAAACACAGGTTATGAGAATATAAAATACTGAACCAAAACATTTTATTTACAGTTACAATACAGTATACAGTATACCGAAGCACAAAGAAATACACTCAGCAATGTCAGCTCTCTGCAAGTTATTCAATATCTGTTCAATGATATTTGTACCATGAACCTCTGTAGGAATCTTTAAATCTCCTAAGTGACATACTTCAGCGACATCACCAAACGCATGTACTATGCAGTTAGCCGTAACTGCAGGTAAGGTATTGTGGTGTACAGTATGCTATTTCATTAATCTATACTCAACTGTTACCTGTGGAAGAGGAAAGATGGTCTTTTAATATCTGTACATTAAAACATAGTAATGCCTTGAGGTTAGGTTAGTTATTGCAATTCCTTCTGTAGGCTCCTGTTTGTACTGTAACCCTTAGAATACTAGGCCAGTCTAATTTTATTCACCTTAACCAACCTAGGTCCAATAAGGTTTGTCCCTTACCTTTGACCACTGTTAATAGTAACTTACTTATTTCCAGATCACTATACTGTATTCTGCTTGTGATGAACCTAGAACTTTTATGTCTGTGCCATTTCCAAAGCTCTTGCTAAGTCTTGCACTGGGAGTTGTTTGACATAGGCTACACTGGAAGTTCTTGGACACAGGCTAGCCTATATTAGAATCTGTCAAGTCAGGTTTATAGGCCATGAATTCCTACTAAATTCATTCTAGGATAAACCAGTCTCTTAATATTGCGCTTTACCTTGTTGCTCACAACACCTACCTAAATCCCTTTTTGAGGCTATAGCTTTCGTAGGCTATACCTGGGTGTAGGCTATACTTGCACAGGCCTGATTTGTTCCCTTATCGTACAAACCCAACTGTATGCTTGTTTGTGCTTCCGACGTGACGTAACGCTGGTTCCGTGTGATGATGGAGTGGAATATGAAATTTAGGCCTGAAGCTAAGCACTGGAATCCGAGAGATTATTCAGCACTAGTTGACCATCCATAGACAAAAGTCAAATACCTGTTGCAGTGAACTTATTGTTGAGTTTACCAACTTGCCGTAGTGAGTCCGTCCAAGAAAACACACAAGATATATCCATGGCACGCTACTTCATTATGGCATGTAAGTTTTACAGTCCAATTAAAAAATAAAACAACGGAACCACGAGAAAACCTCGTACGCAAATGATGAACGGGAAGGGAGCTTGGGAGAGAAAGAATCACAGGGTTTGGGAAACCAGGTCGACGTCATCACATCATGACGTCATATCCAACAAGCCTTGCTTCTCGGTGGTCTTGCTACTACTCTTTTTCTCTCGGTGGTTTGACATTCTCTCTCTCTCTCTCTCTCGTTACATATATTGATTTTGTGTTCTCATAATTGCAAGAGAAGTTCCCTGGTGTTTCATAATTGCAAGGGAAGTTTACTGGTGTTTTGATTCAACACTTACGTAAATTGAACATTTTTCTTATGAATAGCCATTTATTGAACACTAACTCTTTCTGGCTAGCCATTTGTTGAACACTAACTCTTTTTGGGCTAAAATAATTTTGCCCTTATAGCAATGTTCTAGAATGAAAATTTACGTTTGCTGTTTTTCCTTCTAGCCAGCCGTGTGTGTCCATGTAGGGAGTTGTTGGGGCCTCTGGTCCCTCATCGAGACATAATCTCCTCAAATACTCAACTTTCTCGTGCTTCCCTTGAAATCTTTATTCTCTCACAAAAAATTCAAAATTCAAACAGCTTGGGGGGAGAACGTAACAGGTTCCACAGTTCTTTTTATAATTCCAGTTCACTCAAAAATTCACAATAACGGTACAAGCAAGATACAAAACACAATTGGTACATCAGTTTACAACTTCAATATAAAAATAGCAAGAAACTCTGAGAAAAGAAAGGGCATAAATACGACACAGCACAGGGTGGGTGTCAATGCACAGGAATGGGTAACTTCCTAAGACGTCACCCAAATAAAAGGAAAAATATTTGTTTAACAACACAAACACATATATACCTGATTAAACACTCCACAATTGTCATATAAGTAAAGTTTAGCAACACTCAGAAAATCTACTTAAATTTCACATTGATACATGTAAACAAATAGAGCGTTCTTTTAGACGCTAAACGTACATTTAACAAACGTAAACTCAAGATCGAGAGCATTCTTTTGGACAAAAAAAACATACATTTAACACAGTATATTTCCATATGTTTCCGTGACTGGCTCCAAGAAAAATTACAGTTGTTTTCGAAATATGGAGTCTACGGTGATATTTATTTTGACTGACTCTAAGAAAAGTTACAGCTGTTTTCGAAATATAGAGTCTACCGTGATATTTATTTTGGTACCTCAATGTTCTTAAAATGATGGGCGACTGATATGCGAGTGCATGTGTATGTTAACATATTAAGACTTTTCACTGTCGATTACAGTGGCAGGGTTCTTTTGCATGCAGTTGTGCTGGTTTTAGTTTTTTGTAAAAGAAAACTATTGTGCCGGTTTTGTCTGTCCGTCCGCCCTCAGATCTTAAAAGCCAATCGAGCAGAGGCTGCACCGCCATGTTGATCATCCACCAACCACTCATCAAACATACCAAGTTGCAGCCCTCTAGCCCTCAGTAATGTTTGTTTAAGGTTAAAGTTAGCTATAGTCGTGCATCTGGCAACGATATAGGACAGGCCACCACCGGGCCGTGGTTAAAGATTCATGGGCCGCTGCTCATACAGCATTATACCAAGACCACCGAAAGACAGATCTATTTTCGGTGGCCTTGATTATACAAAGTACAGAAAACTCGATTGCTCCGAAGAAACTTTGGCGCAATTTTTACTTGTTTTCAGTTGCCGCCGCCTTTTGCAATACCATACCTACATAATCAACTCACGTGTTCGATACCTATCGGGGCATCTTTACGATAAAAAGACAAAAAAAAGCCACTTCATAACAACTTGACACAAGCGAATAAAAACGTGCTTTTTCGTCCGTAGGTGAGAAAGTAGATCTCGGTCGATACCAGGGGCGTCATTTGTTGGGGACTGAGGTCAACTGCCCCTCAGGAACTCAACTTGCTTTAAGACCCAAGTTGCCCCTCCAAAGCCTCAACTTGGCCCCTCACCCCCAAGCCCCAGAAGTAACAGCATGTTTCTTTTTAAATGTGCAATCATAAATATATAAAATTTCTCAGAAATATTATGTTTCTTGATCTTTGTCTGTCTACTAGCTACCAGCGATGATGAGGTAAAACATATAGTAGTGGAGGTATATAATTTTTGCTGAAATACCTTGCTCACGTGGCTTCTCTCCGGCCGGCTAATGAATAGTTAGAGGAATTTATTTCTGGTGATAGAAATTAATATCTCGCTATAATGTGGTTCCGGATTCAATAATAAGTTGTAGGGTCCCGTTGCTAAGTAACCAATTGGTTCTTAATACGTTAAATAAGTCTGATCCTTCGGGCCAGCCCTAGGAGAGCTGTTAATCAGCTCAGTGGTCTGGTAAAGCTAAGATATACATAACTTTTTTTTCAAAAACACACGAACTAGCTCAAAATAAAAAAAAAAAACTCGACTGATTAGGCTCGCTTAGCTGGCCAAACCGTCTTTGCCCCCCCCCCTCCACTCCCCAAACAAAAAATCTGAAATGACGCCCCTGGTCGATACCTCATATTTCAGGCACAAAGATCCAGGTAACAACGCAAGAAGTTAGAAGTATTAAAGAATCACTGGCAGCTTAATGCACATGAGTATTCAATCTTCGTATAACCAGTTATTTCCATTGTTTTCTCATAGTTGACTACTGTAAGATTAGAGACTAAACATATGAATGTATGTATGTGTTATGCTTATATACTGTATATACCTATATATATATTATATATGTATATATATATATGTGTATATATATATATATATATATATATATATATATATATATATATATATATATATATATATATATATATATATATACACACACATATATATTTACTTATTTATTTTATTATTCTACCTGCCGTACCTGTTCTCATATTTGGTAAACTGTTAAACTTTTTCTTAATGCAAGAAGCTTCAACTGCGTTAATTAGTCATTCTTGAAAAAATAAGATAATCTATTTAATTTAGAGTTCATGCTTATCCTAAATTATTCGAATTCATTAAGGATCCTTTGTGATGTAAGTTTTTAAGATAATCTACTTTAATTTAGACTTCATGCTTATCCTAAATTATTCGAATTCATTAAGGGTCCCTTGTGATGTAAGTTTTTAAGGCTTGATATAATTTTGACACTAACAACTTTTCTCTAGGTTCTGAAAGATTTATATTTTTGCACTTTAAGATTCTTTCAGATGCAGTCACTGAACTTCAGAATTATAAGTGTAGGTCTCTGTTGATGGAAGACTTTTCTGTAGTAACTAGAGGTTCCTTCTTTGTTGTCCCTTCTATTTTCAAGGATGGGTTGTTTCACGGTAAAATTTGGATGGCACTAATGCACAGACATTTCAAGAGCTCTGCCATTTCATGGTCCAGTCACTTGACAACGTCAGAGGTAGCCTGTCATCCGTCTTTTGCGTCAAACTCCATTATTTTCTTTTTAACTCTCACTTTTTTAGCTTTCAGTCACATACATGGTGTTTCACATTATCGTTGAACGGGAAATAATCACCTGTAAAATAAAAGAAAAACAAAATATGATAACACTGCTTCTGGAAATTCCAAGCTATTCCTCAGCAAACCAACTTGTATCATTGGGATTTGCTTTATGCACGAAATGCAACTGTTAGACTTTTTTTGGAGTTGTTAACCAATGTTTCTGTAGTATTGTTATTTGATGAGAAAAATAGCTTATGGAATTTAACCAACCCTGCTTACAGTGTGGCTAGAGACGTTTTTATTAATATAATTTTTGTTGGTAAGAAATTCACCATCATGATAAAATGTTATGTAATAAGAATCCACCATTATATAAACAAATGGATTAATATGCAAAAGATAAAAGCAAAGACTTTCGAACACCTGAGCGTTATTCCTCCGCAGTGTTTTCGTTAACACAGGAGGAACACCGTTCAGGTGTTCGAAAGTGTTCATTTTTATCTTTGGCATATTAATATAGTTTATTTTTATATTTTATTTACATTATTATTAATATTCTGCCTATTATTGAAATTCGAACTCGTCACATTTATATAGAAAGTTGCTGGAATACATGTAATTGGTAACAGAAATGAAGCTATGTTCTTTGATAATATGTGGGTTTAACACGGAAGGAAAAGAACAAAAGGATTAATTTCATAATCATTTGAAAATTGAAATATGCATATGAATTGATGTAAACGTATCCTTAAAGTCTTGTGAAAGACTGTAAGGATACACTTACGCCAGTTCATAAGCATATTTTAAATGATGTGGAATTACACATAACACACTCAAGAACATGAGAAACCTCGGAGATCAATGAGCTTGCCTATGAAGGCATATATTATAGGTATGCAATAAAATACTCACGCTTTCTATCATGTCGTATAAAATTATAGAAAACGGTCCTTTTGCGGTTGTTAATGGACGACAGTAATAGTTGTACCCAGTGAGGAGGTATTGGCTTTGCATATTAAACTTACATTAAACTTACACAGCTTGAGAAAAGGAGAAGTCATCTGGTAACATACAAAAGTGGACAAAATGAGACATACACATTGATTATATTTTGGTTAGGAAGGAAGACAAGAAAATCATAATGGATTGTAAGATTATTCCAAATGAATCTGTTGTAGCTCAGCATAAACTGGTTGCAGCAGATTTTAGGTTGAAAGCAATAAGGAAAAGAAAAGCCCCAGCCAAGAATACTAGGCTCAAAACTTGGAAGCTGAAGGGGGAGAAGGCAAGAGAGTTCAGAAGTAAAGTGGAAAGAGCCAGAGAAGAGAGATGTAAGTGGAATGTCATAATCGTCTGAAGAGCTATGGGATGATATGAAAGGGATTGTGGTTCCAGCAGCAGCATAGGTATGTGGGAGGACAAGTGGTAAGCAGCAACAGGAAAGAGAAACAAAACATGGTGGTGGAATCAAGAGGTTCAAACAGCTGTGACGGAAAAGAGTATAACCTGAAGAGGGTCGGAAGATGATAACAACTACAAAACAAGAGAGAAGCACAGATGGACAAAGAGGGAAACAAAGAGAAAGGTAGCGATTGCAAAGGGAGAAGCCATGAGGAAGAAGAGGTCAAGAGAAGATGGAAAAATATTAAAAATATTTTTCACAGATATTAAACAGTGAGAATGAGCGTGAAGAACTGGAAAATGTTCCTCTAGTAAAAGGACCAATAGCAAACATCAGAGAAGTCGAGAATGCTATAAAGAATGGAAAAGTAAATAAAGCTGCAGAAAAGTCAGAGTTAACAATAGAAATTATTAAAACATTGGGAAATCTAGGAAAAGAGTGTGTGCACACAATATTGGAAAAGATCTGGGATGTAGAGGGAATGCCAAGGACTGGAACGATAGTTGGATGATTAAAATGTATAAACAAAGCGAGATACGTTAAATCAGGAACTACAGAGGAACAACGCTTTTGGAGCATGTATTCAAAATACTAGAAAGAATAGTATAAGGGAGATTGAGAGAGTTGATAGATATACATGAGCAGCAGTTGGGTTTATGAAAGGAAAGAGCACAGTGGATGCTGTTTTTATAGTAAGGCAAGTCCAAGAGAAATATTTAGAAGGAAACAGGAAAGTTTAAGTTTTTTTTTTTTTTGTGGATCTTGAAAAGGCGTATGACAGGGCACCAAGAAGAGTAGTTTATTGGTTTTTGAGAAAGAGAGGAGTACCAGAAAAGTGAGGTAGTGAAGATGATGTATGAGGGGGCAAGAACCAGTGTACAAACCAAATATGGGGAGACTGGAGGCCAACCTCCACGGGGATCAGCTCTTAAGTCCATTCTTGTTCCTCGTCGTTATAGACACTTTGACATCAGAATTAAGGAACAACGAAGAACTGTGGGAATTGATGTTTGCTGAGGATTTAGTCATTATAGCAGACACAGAAGAAGAACTGCAAGAAAGGTTTTTAGCATGGTAAGGAACCCTAGAAAAGAAAGGATTGAAAGTGAACATTGGAAAGACAGAGCTAATGATTAGTAGTAAAGAAGGACATGAAGAAGTAAACAATCTAGTGCAAGATGGTATAGTGCTAAAACAGAACGATGAGTTTAACTACTTGGGATCAGTAATAGCAGAGGAGGGAGGTACTGTGAAAACAGTGAGAGCTCAAAGTGAAAATTTATAAGATAGTTTTCAGGCCCGTACTATTATATGGGGCAAAAACTAATGCCCTTAGAGGAAAGAGGAGGGACTGTTGGAAAGAACCGAGATGAGGATGGTGAGATGGATTGCTGGAATATCACTACTGGAAAGGAGGGAGAGTCAAGATATAAGAACAATGTGTGGTAGATGTAAAGGAGAGGGCTAGGGAAGCTCGTCTGAGATACTATGGCCGTGTAATAAGAAGAGAGGAGGTGGAACAAGTCAAGAGAGCTAAGAACATGCCAGTGATGGGAGGGAGGAGTGTGGGGCGTCAGCGGATCAGATGGATGGATGTGATGAGGAGGGATATGGGTGAGGTGGGACTGGGAAAGAAGATGCAAGGGGAATAAGAAATAGATTGAAAGTTGACTGAGGCCCAAGCCCTGCTATACAGTGGGATTAATAAGGTCAACAGAAGAAGAAGAAGATTAAACTTACCTTGTTTATTTTGTGCATTTATCATAGGCATCGCCTTTAACTCCGTACGGCGTAAAGAGACCCTCATTTTTTATTTTGTGTATTTATCATAGTCATCGCCTTTAACTCCGGACGACATAAATAGACTACCTTTAGGTAAATGTAAAGGAGACGGCCGCACGAAGATATTGTTTATCAGTGTAATTTTTTGGTTAAACAGTACTGTATATTAAAGGTTGTATTTAATGCAGTACAGATGAGATAATACGAAAAATCTATCAAGACAATGAGAAATTTACCGGTTTTGTATATGTTTTTACGTTCATCCCTTAAGGGTTGGTACTAAACATGGCGGAAGCTCCGTGGGACGCTGTATTAAGTACCAGCCCCTCGGCGATGAAAAGTAATATGAACAAAACGCCGCTAATTTCTCATTTCTCGGGTAGCCTAATTACTCAAATGATCTCACCCATACTGCCTCTGTAGAGGGTTAGTGCCGTCAGTGCACCTCACGTGGTGCACTGTAGGTATTTAAGGTTTTTTGCAGTGTCCCCTCGGCCACTAGTTGCAACCTCTTTCATTCCTGTTGTTGTATCTCCGTTCATATTCTTTTTCTTCCTTCTGATTTCCCACCCTTTCTAATAATTGTTTCATAGTGCAACTGCGAGGTTTTTCTCCAGTAAGACCTTTCAAACCTTCTTTCTGTCAATGTCCCTTTCAGCGCTGAATGACCTCATAGGTCTCAGCGCTTGGCGTTTGGCCTAAATTCTATATTCTGTTATGTTCTCTATTCTTTATTCTTCAGTCCAAAAATCATATCATAGACGATATCTTCGTGCGGCCGTCTCCTTTGCAACACTTCCCTGAAATTCTGCTACGCATGTCTTCCTGTGGCTTAATTTCCGCAAATCCTCACGTATTTCCAGCCTTACTCTTCCGGTTAATACAGTCACCTAATTTGCCTCAAGAAATCATATCATTCAGTCTGATTTTTAATTTCCTTCACAAGGCTTTATTCTGAAATCGACAAACTCGTGTAGATATAAATTTCATTATCATACTATGATTTATGTCCTTACAGCAATCAAGATCGTACTAGACTAAAATGTCATTTTACTTTCGCTTGTAATTTTAGTGTAATCGATTTCCAAATCTTATTCTCACTCGTACTGCCTCCGTAGAGGGTTAGTGCCATCAGTGCACTTAACGTGGTGGACTGTAAGGTGTTTGGGTTTTAAAGTGTCCCTTCGGCCACTAGCTGCAACCTCTCTCATTCCTTTTATTGTATCTCCGTTCATATATTTTTTTTTTTCATCTGATTTCCCACCCTCTCCAACAGATGTTTCATTGTGCAACTTCGAGGTTTTCCTCCAGGTTGACCTTTTCAATACTACTTTTTGTCAATTTCCCTTTCAGCGCATTTTCTCCCAAATATTAGAAAGACTGGACCTCGTTAATTCCTTCTCCTTTTAGTGTTATTTCATCCTTTTATGTAAACTTTACCCTCATTACTTCTGTTTTTCGTAGATTTATCTTGAGTCACTTGTAGATATATGATGCATTCTGTTTAGCAAGCATTGTAAGTCTTGTGACGTTTTGCTGGTTAAATTGGCAACATATGTGTATTCAAATCTGTCAAGTTTATATCGTTACTACAGTCTACACGTTCTTTTCCATCGCCAGCCATTTTGTTAATTGTAAAATCCATGAGAAGAACATAAAACAAAGGCGATATGACATTTCCTTGTAGCACTCCACCATATACCGCAAATTCTCACAAGTCTTCTTAGATATTTTCTGTATATCTAGTTCGTTTTTGGTTACTTTCATTTAGTTTTACTTATTTAACGGGAATATCATAGTGACACAGGACCTTCCATGATATTGGTTCGTGGACGGTGCCAGATGCGTTCTCGTAGTCAACGAAAACCAGATTGAGGATATTTTAGGACTTGTAAATTCCACAAATTGCCACGCAGTGCCTTAACAGCAAGTATTTGATCTATGCTACCCATAACTTTCTAACAGGAGCATGTTCATCTCTAAGCATTTTATCAATTTGTTTCTCCAGCCTATTGAGAAAGAGCACATAGAATATATTCATCACAGCCAACGCAGCTGCAATGCCTCTAAAGTTACCAGATTTATTCAGGTCACCTTTCTTTGGCACCTTGTACAACTTCCAATTCCCAGTCATCAGGCTTTGTTTCCTCATTCAGTATTCTGTAAAACAAACTAGTTATTATTCGAGGTGTTGTTTCATTTTCAGTTAAACGTGTCTCTGCAGTGATTCCATCATAGCCTCGTGTATCCAATTTCCTAGGTTACTTTTATTGACGCTTCTGTTTTGAAACCGTGAATTCATCGATCAGTGCATTCAGGTCCTCTTCAGCGTTTTGTATATCAGTCAAGTTATCCCCCAACCTCTCTAATACATTATGGGCCCATCGTTCCTTTTGATGAGTATTTTCCTCTTTATCTTTTCACTCCTGGGTACAATTAATTCTGTAGACTATCCTAGCACCAATATTACCCTCGGAATACATGGCTTTATTAGCATCATCCTCGTTATTTTTTCCAGTTTGTCTTTATTGTATTCTTGGTCTCACTCGATATCCAAGTCTTGCTATCCCATACCCGAGTTGGTTTTTCCCAGTAGAATGATATACATTACTGAGGCTGATCCAGTCCTCATTGATTGGCTGCATTTTCTCATATGACTTCTAGGACTGAAAGTCTATTTCGATATTCAATTGCAAAAGCCTCTTGTCGATGTTCAAGAAACTTTACTGCATTAAACCTAGGTACTTGTCAACATTGTGTTTGGAGTTTTAGTGTGGCAGTGACAAGTTGGTAATCACTACAGACATCTCTGTAGCTCCAACATTCATATGTGTTCTTTTTTCGATTAATGGGTTTGTGAACTATGTATTTTTTATGAATGCCATCTGGAGAAGTTCAAGTGTATTTGTGGATGTGCCTGTGATGGAAAAAATAGCTCATACAATTTCGAGATAAGTATCATTGCAAAAACCAATAAACTTCACCGCATTTTCGTTCGCCATCTTTTCCAAGCCTAGCCCATTACATCCTTCATACTTGCTTTGCTCCTAGCTATTTTCGATTACTTTTGCATCTCCTTTTGGTATTTCGCCTGTGACGTTCTACATTTCTGAATAAAATTAAACTTTTGTTTCTTAAGCGACATCTTTCACTAGTACATAAAGCGTTGTGATACCTATATTTCATTGATATAATTTAAATATTACATACAGTAATCTACTGGTTACTGCTCTTCAGTCAGTCAGTCTGTTTTATTGCATAACGTATGTTCGCTTTACGTAATTACAAAACATACCAGGTTAGCTGTTTGAGTGTGGAATGTGTGTCGTATGTTGCTTCATGGTGTACCTTCTGCCTGCTCGGTTGTTATTGGAATAACGCCGTGGTAATGTTTTACAGGACTTACGGAACAGTGTTATGAAGTCATGAATGCTTATGCAGGGCGTAATGGTTGCTCTGGAGTACCATGTTTGTACCCTTTCTTGTTTCTCAACCGATTGTTTTTCTGTGTTTACTTGTGTTTCATCTTTCATGTTTGTATATCTGTTTATTTTTTGTATTTAAAAGTTACTCTTCTCTCCACCACCTCTTTGTATTTATTCGTTCACATATGATTGCTCTGTGGAATCTTGCATTATTGCTGCTTCTATATGGATTTGCCAATGCTGATTAACAGTGTAAGAGCTTTTGGACTGCAAACCTTCTCCAAGGCTGAACAGTCGTCTCCCACCCCCCCGGGCCAAAAATAAAAAATATAAGTCCATTGGGTTCTCGTGACTGGTTGCCAGCCACGAAACCCAATTTTGGTAAAATTGTAAATCGGCACAAATTTTTGCATAATTATATTAACAAACAGGCAAACAAACAGAACCAAATACTTAAACCACCTAGACGGAGGTATTTATTCAGGTAATTGTGTCAGTGAGTATGGGATAATTATAATTGCATTATAGTATGGTGATGAAATTGTTATAAATTTATTTCCTGTACATTTAAATTTTTTTTAATGGAAGTATGACAGTATCCTCTAACAATTTGTTTTTTTTGGGGGCATTTCCCCTTCCCTCCATGCACGTTAATTTTTCATTAAAGTGATTTTTTGGGGGGGGGGGCTTGTGTTCGTTTAGTCCGGCGACGTAAAACTACGTCAACGGTTCAGATATCTCCTGTAATTTGTGGAATTCTCCTGGGGAGGCCCCTTTGTCAACTCAGGTCTTTGGGTTCCCTAGCTAATCCTGGGAGGAGACCCATTCTTAGAGCGTTGGCTTTTGAGCTCCCTTGGGAAGCATTAGGAGAGGAGCCCCCTGTGCCAAATTGCAGACCTTAAGCTTCCTCCAGAATCCCCAAAGGGTGACTATGGTATTGATTTTGATGTGCTTTAATGTTCAGTAAAACACACTAAGCTGTTCCTGTTTCCTGAGATTCTTTCTACCCTGGATTCATTCTGGTAGTTGTTCCTTCGCCTCTGAGAAACTAAGACTAAATTGCAAGTTATCGGAGTCAAAGAGATCCCAGATTTCCTGTTGAATGGACCCAGTGTCTTGGAGGAATTGCAGAAAGTTGGAGCTGTGTCGTGCCTTTTTTCAAAATCAGAGTATATAATTTCAGTAACAAGAAGTCATGGGTGACCTAGAGAGAACCCTGGGTATCTGCTCCAGGAGGCCACATGTTTACAAAGTGGACCCTTTCCTGTGCTTAGCTGGGGAACACAGGGACCTTGGTGTGAGTTAGTGCCCCTCCTGTGAAGTTTCCCACAGAAGCCAGGAGGAACCTGCAGGGTAGTGAGAGCAATGATGTGCGTTAAGATCACTGGAGCCCCAAAGGGTTGTATTGCTGAGTTTAGTTCTGGCGAGTCACTGATTTAGGTTTATGAAATATCATAGTTTCTTCTTTTTGTTCATCTCTTCAGACTTGTCTGTAATATTATTTCTGTTTGCAGTATAAGATTTGCATGGTAGTTGTAACTCACCCCTGAATTAGGCGAGGAAAGAGTTTTATGGGGCCATGTCGTAAAAAAACCAGTATGGCCTTTTGATTTAAGCAGATTATTATATACCAGAGAGGTAATCGACTATTGTGGAATACAGCGTGAAGATACGGAGAGGCTAACGAGAGTGGTCAGTGCTCCGTAATGTGTACCTAAAACTGAGGTAATCCTCACGCCACTGGGGTGAAACCGTTGTAAAATATCTCTCTCTCTCTCTCTCTCTCTCTCTCTCTCTCTCTCTCTCTCTCTCTCTCTCTCTCTCTCTCAGATTACGATGCATAAAAGGCGATAATAAACATAATGACGGTGTCTATAACAAATGAAGTGGTACACTTTATTCGCCTTTCATAAGCACTTGTATTGTTTGTTAATTAATTGCGAAAACATTTATGCTCTTTTGATTTTAAATAGTTTAGGAACATGCGAAATTATTTAGGGTAATGAGAGCAAGTTTAAAATTGGACTTGAATTTATCGTAATATATCATAAATGATCTGTAATTTTTGATCAAATAGAGAGAGAGAGAGAGAGTAGCAATGTCTTTTCTGCCTCTATCGAGCAGCGTGAGAGAGAGAAAAGCTGTAAGCTGACACGGCTGAAAAATTGGACGGAAGGAAAGAGTGAAGCTAATGAATGTTATGGAGACAGAGAGACGCATAGGAAGTAGAATGAAAAATAAAATTAAAAAATGAGCGAATGGGAATTGTTGCGGCCCAGCGCCAACTTGGAAAAAGAACCGCGGAAGTGGGTCCCATTTCGGTAGCCGGTATAATTAATCTTTCTGCAGTGTTCTCTCCGCGGCAATCAATCTGAACGTGAATGGGATGCATTTTATGATAACCAGTTACTGCAGTTTTGGTGAAGTTATCGTTTGTCAGTGATAATTTTATGATGATTTTCATACTGGCCATTATTGCTGTCAGTTTACTGTTGGCGTCATCTCTCAAAGTACTGGCATACGATTGGTGATTTTACGACTATAGGTATTTTAATGAGGGTTTGCACGTACTGTACACGAATTCGGCAAGATGTCGGTAGTAATTGATGATGTGATTATATCTTGTGAATTAAAATGAAAATCAGCATGAGAAAGTATAAAAAAAAAAATACTTTTCCTTAACTCTAGTGTGGCACCACGTTAACTCCTCTGGGTTGCAGACAAATCACGAAAAATAACGAGACGTTATGAAAAATTCAACGGACTGAAACCGCTGAAAATCCCAGCAACATTTCTTAATGGGATTTGTCATTTTCCGCAGGTTGGATTATTGGAACAGTCAATTCAATCATGAGCGTTATTGTCGTGGTGAAAAGGCGAATAGCATTAAATTTCATTGCCCATGCGTGATTCAGATCGCAATTCTTCACAGAACGATCGGTCAGACAAACTGGTAAAAGCCAGTAGCTGAGGAATATAACAATATAACATTTTGTTAAGGGGTAAAAAGTAAATTCCGCCTTATCTTATTGTTATCAGAGAGGTGCAATTGAAGAGGGATTATATATATATATATATATATATATATATATATATATATATATATATATATATATATATATATATATATATATAGATAGATAGATATACGTAGATATATATATGTATATATATTTATATATACGTAGATATATATATGTATATATAAATATATATATATATATATATATATATATATATATATATATATATATATATATATATATATATATATATATATATATATATATATATATATATATATAGAGAGAGAGAGAGAGAGAGAGAGAGAGAGAGAGAGAGAGAGAGATTAATCATGAAAGTCAGCCAGTTGGATGAAAGAGTGAAAGCCTTTTCATGAGGAAATTACAATCTTAACTAATTATTTTAAGAACAACTGTTTTCCATCCAAACTATTTTGCAACTGTTGAATAATACGTTGAATAAAATCATGACATCACCTACTCTGTGTTACACCGTCCCAAATCTGAATGTGTACGCTACGTTCCTCTTTTTTACAAGATGATTCCTTGAGAAAGAAATGTCTAAATATTATTCAAAAAGAATTATCTGCCCTTAACCCCAAGCTCATTAAAAAAAAAAATCCTCGAACCTTTGGGCTCTCTTGCAATTAAAAGACAGGCTCAGTCCTTTATTTACATCTAACGTATATAAGTGCCCCAGATGTAGTGTGGATCTATGTGGGATAAACTAAATGAATATATAAGTGCCCCAGATGTAGTGTGGATCTATGTGGGATAAACTAAAAGAATATATAAGTGTCCCAGATGTAGTGTGGATCTGTGTGGGATAAACTAAAAGAATATATAAGTGCCCCAGATGTGGTGTGGATCTATGTGGGATAAACTAAAAGAATATATAAGTGCCCCAGATGTAGTGTGGATCTATGTGGGATAAACTAAAAGAATATATAAGTGCCCCAGATGTGTAGTGTGGATCTATGGGATAAACTAAAAGAATATATATGTCCCAGATGTAGTGTGGATCTGTGTGGGATAAACTAAAAGAATATATAAGTGCCCCAGGTGTGGTGTGGATCTGTGTGGGATAAACTAAAAGAATATATAAGTGCCCCAGATGTAGTGTGGATCTACGTGGGATAAACTAAAAGAATATATAAGTGCCCCAGATGTAGTGTGGATCTATGTGGGATAAACTAAAAGAATATATAAGTGCCCCAGATGTAGTGTGGTGCTATGTGGGATAAACTAAAAGAATATATAAGTACCCAGATGTAGTGTGGATCTATGTGGGATAAACTAAAAGAATATATAAGTGCCCCAGATGTAGTGTGGATCTATGTGGGATAAACTAAAAGAATATATAAGTGTCCCAGATGTAGTGTGGATCTATGTGGGATAAACTAAAAGAATATATAAGTGCCCCAGATGTAGTGTGGATCTATGTGGAATAAACTAAAAGAATTTATAAGTGCTCCAGATGTGTGGATCTATGTGGGATAAACTAAAAGAATATATAAGTGCCCCAGATGTAGTGTGGATCTATGTGGGATAAACTAAAAGAATATATAAGTGTCCCAGATGTGTGGATCTGTGTGGGATAAACTAAAAGAATATATAAGTGCCCCAGATGTGGTGTGGATCTATGTGGGATAAACTAAAAGAATATATAAGTGCCCCAGATGTAGTGTGGATCTATGTGGGATAAACTAAAAGAATATATAAGTGCCCCAGATGTAGTGTGGATCTATGTGGGATAAACTAAAAGAATATATAAGTGTCCCAGATGTAGTGTGGATCTGTGTGGGATAAACTAAAAGAATATATAAGTGCCCCAGATGTGGTGTGGATCTGTGTGGGATAAACTAAAAGAATATATAAGTGCCCCAGATGGTGTGGATACGTGGGATAAACTAAAAGAATATATAAGTGCCCCAGATGTAGTGTGGATCTATGTGGGATAAACTAAAAGAATATATAAGTGCCCCAGATGTAGTGTGGTGCTATGTGGGATAAACTAAAAGAATATATAAGTGCCCAGATGTAGTGTGGATCTATGTGGGATAAACTAAAAGAATATATAAGTGCCCCAGATGTAGTGTGGATCTATGTGGGATAAACTAAAAGAATATATAAGTGCCCCAGATGTAGTGTGGATCTATGGGATAAACTAAAAAGAATATATAAGTGCCCCAGATGTAGTGTGGATCTATGTGGATAAACTAAAAGAATATATAAGTGCCCCAGATGTATGTGGATCTATGTGGAATAAACTAAAAAGAATATATAAGTGCTCCAGATGTGGATCCATGTGGGATAAAACTAAAAGAATATATATACCCCAGATGTAGTGTGGATCTATGTGGAATAAACTAAAAGAATATATAAGTGCCCCAGGTGTGTGGATCTAAGTGGGATAAACTAAAAGAATATATAAGTGCCCCAGATGTAGTGTGGATCTATGTGGAATAAACTAAAAGAATATATAAGTGCCCAGATGTAGTGTGGATCTATGTGGAATAAACTAAAAGAATATATAAGTGCCCCAGATGTAGTGTGGATCTATGTGGAATAAACTAAAAGAATTTATAAGTGCTCCAGATGTGTGGATCTATGTGATAAACTAAAAAGAATATATAAGTGCCCCAGATGTAGTGTGGATCTATGTGGAATAAACTAAAAGAATATATAAGTGCCCAGATGTAGTGTGGATCTATGTGGAATAAACTAAAAGAATATATAAGTGCCCCAGATGTAGTGTGGATCTATGTGGAATAAACTAAAAGATTATATAAGTGCTCCAGATGTGTGGATCTATGTGGGATAAACTAAAAGAATATATAAGTGCCCCAGATGTAGTGTGGATCTATGTGGAATAAACTAAAAGAATATATAAGTGCCCCAGATGTGTGGATCTATGTGGGATAAACTAAAAGAATATATAAGTGCCCCAGATGTAGTGTGGATCTATGTGGGATAAACTAAAAGAATATATAAGTGCCCAGATGTAGTGTGGATCTATGTGGAATAAACTAAAAGAATATATAAGTGCCCCAGGTGTAGTGTGGATCTATGTGGAATAAACTAAAAGAATTTATAAGTGCTCCAGATGTGTGGATCTATGTGGGATAAACTAAAAGAATATATAAGTGCCCAGATGTAGTGTGGATCTATGTGGAATAAACTAAAAGAATATATAAGTGCCCCAGATGTAGTGTGGATCTATGTGGAATAAACTAAAAGAATTTATAAGTGCTCCAGATGTGTGGATCTATGTGGGATAAACTAAAAGAATATATAAGTGCCCAGATGTAGTGTGGATCTATGTGGAATAAACTAAAAGATATATAAGGATAAACCCCAGATGTAGCGTGGATCTATGTGGAATAAACTAAAAGAATATATAAGTGCCCCAGATGTGTGGATCTATGTGGGATAAACTAAAAGAATATATAAGTGCCCCAGATGTAGTGTGGATCTATGTGGAATAAGCTAAAAGAATATATAAGTGCCCCAGATGTGTGGATCTATGTGGGATAAACTAAAAGAATATATAAGTGCCCCAGATGTAGTATGGATCTATGTGCGATAAACTAAAAGAATATATAAGTGCTCCAGATGTAGTGTGGATCGATGTGGGATAAACTAAAAGATTTTTGCAAGTGCGTCAGGAAGTTCATAGAGGAGTCAGCTTCAGATCTGGGACCAGACTGTCTAGTCCAGAGCAATCTAATATCAGAAATCATGCAAAACTATATAAAACTTTAAATGAAAAAAAACTTTAGATAAAGAAAATAAAAGAATTTTGAATAACAGAAAAGGTACAGAAAGGAAACAATCAACTATTTTGGAATCCATGTATAATTATTAAATTAATAGCACTGCTGCTACATTCTCAGACATCTTCCACGCAGTTGGTAAGCGGTTTCTTCCCCCGTATGTTGATTTACTTTTCATATCTTTGTAGCGCTTATTGCTGATAGTGTGTTTTTAGTTGCCTTTTGGAAAGGATGTCCCCAGCCTCTTCCTGGTTCTGTAAGTTTAATATTTTAGTGTTATTGTCCTGAGTGTTTGTAATTTTATCCTTTTACTGATTTCCATTCACGCTTTTTCCGGCTTTGAAAATGCAACTTGGATAAGTTTTGAAGCTTCGGCCTATTGTAATGAAATTTACTTTTGATAGTGCCTTTCCCTGATCCCGTTCGAGTAATATATTTATATAATATATTTATTTAGATAGACAGATAGATAACTTATATAAATAATGTTTTCATAATTCATTTATGCTGTCCTGGTATGCATTAGAATGTAGTATATATACGTGTTCAAGTGTCAAATCCCTCGCCCATTCCTCAGTTTCGGTAATGAGTTTAAAATGATAAAAAAGCGAAATGTCTTTAAATAAAAGGATCTAGCGAGAAAAGTAAAGCAAAATTGAATTAAGATACATTTTCTTTTTTCACATCCATCTTATTTTGTTCTTTGCTCTCACTTTTTCATTATTTCTTTTGCAGGTTTATTGGTCCAACTATTGTTAACTGTTGCTTTGTTTGTTTCAGGACATAGCATTTCCTGCTTCCATAGTTCAAAGAATACCTCTGTTTGAAAATCTGTGAACACGAGCTTATAAGTTTTCCCACAGAATTGTTGTTTTTACTTGCTTGGCCGTCGTGAATTTTTTGCTGATGTGTGGCAACTCTTTATATCCTTTTCCTTCGTGTTAATAATTTGATTGTTCTTTGTTCCAAAGAAGGTGATTGATTTCACCGGTCTTTCCAGTTACCGTCTTGGTACTTCATCTTTCTAAAGCTGCTCATATTTCAAACGTTCTTCAACTGCCACCACCATCTCAGAACTCTAAATGCAATTGGATATGAAAAACAGCCAAGGTTATAGATCTTGCTTTTGTGAGCTCATAGGCTTGATAACTGAAGTTAAAACCGTAAGAAATCATGACTTGTGGTTGTAGGGTTGTGAATACGCATGGCTGGAATGGAAGGTACAAAAGGAGGGAAATATAATTTTTAGAATGGAAGAGTTTACTGTAATAATTAAGACAAATTTTTAGGTAGACCAACAGATTGTAATGCTCGTGACACCTAAGTTTGTTGAATCAGGTCCAGAAATCATGCAGTGCGTAACTTATCAAAATGGACAGATAATTAGCACACAGGCTGTAATCGATAATGTTGAATGGGAAATGTCATGTATCAAGAAACGGACAAATTGACAACTAGTTGTCTAAGTTGAATATAGAGGAAAAGCAAAGGAGAAAGTAAGGAGAATTAGGGGACCACCACAGATTTTTGTGGAATGAAAGATGAATTTTCATTTGTTGAATCAGTACTTCTGACTGACGATCTGAAGAAAGTATTGAATGCTCAGAAATTCAGAAGGATGAATATTGTATACAGACACGTAGTGTGTGTGTGTTTTTATGTGCGCCTGACGCGTATCTACGATTAGGTAGAAAAGAGAAGGTGATAAAGAGAATTGCAAGAACAGAATAATGTTGGTAGCCTACTCGGGTAAATATTGTTAAAAGCAGAGTTGGACGGTCCAAGCACACAGATATTCAGGGCGTTAACGTATTCGTTTTTATTGTTATGATTGCAAGTATGTAAGTTTACTTTCGAGTTTTTTTCTCTCCATTCACACATTCTATTTACACATGCCATTTACTTGAAGCTGGTAACTATGCCTAATACTTATATCCAGTTTACACCTAGTGCACAAGCTTTCTAAACTAAATATGGTACGAGGACCGTGTCAATACACGTTGCAGATAATTTGTAATAAAAAATTAGACTCTGTTAACTGCCATCAGAATTTGCATCTCCGGTGTAAAGGCTTTTGTGCTTTGGCCATCGCTGGGGCCAATATGCCCAGTATTTGTAACTAAAAATTTATGGGTAATACTTCCAACAAATATTCGTGTATTTCCTGTCATGGACTGACCTTTTTACTAACAGGAAGCTAGCCAGATATATGTAGAAATGCGATATTTCTCTGTTTTCGCAGTTAATTGTGTTGTTTTTTGGAATTTACAACAACGAATATCCACGGCAGTTACTGCCCGGGAATCCTTTTTCCCTGAAATTGTTATTGCAAAATGTTATACTGTTTGTTTCCTGCCTGTGCTGTAAATGAGGAATACGGATATAGGTGTAAAATTTTTTCATAGGATTACTATTTTATAGTTTTTTAAGGGAAGAGGATTGGAATATTTGGTGTTTTAAAAGGCATACACTTTGATGATAATAATGAATGAAAATTAAGCGGGTTGGTAAATATAAACTAAATAAAATGTGAATCATGACAATGGCAGGTAAAAATAGCTGGGAAGCCATAGTGGTATAAGGTTTATAATAACATAACTTCTTTGTTGGGAATCATAAGTCCCTAACCAGACTAACAATTAACACTATTCATTTGTATACGATTAGGTAACGTTTCTGAGTTTTATTTTTTTTAACATGAGAAAAACAGCCCATCTTGCTTGTCGTGGCTAACAGGACTTTCTAGGCTCCATGAAGTAATTTTTTTTTCAGAAAGGTGTCTCGACCTCACAGTTACACCTTAGATTTTCCACCTATGCGAAGCATTATCAGTAGCATATGGTCCCATTTTGGAGATACCATGATGTCTGTTTGTTCAGTATACAGTAAACTGCAGAGCGCGTTTCCTGGGGGAATTGTGGATGTTGACACCATAAAATTTAAGAGCAGTATCATTGCTGCCAGAAGGAACCTGGCTCATCTTCGGAGATTCTTATAGATCACTTATTTATTTTTGCATATTTTTTACTTCTATGATTTTTTTTCTATATAACTATATTTTTTCCTATTGTTCTTTTTCTTTTCCTCACCTTGGTATTTTATTCTGAGGAAGCATAGTAGGTGCAACACAGAATTTGATTTCGGATACATTTTGTCCCCAACATACGCATCTCTGAGTATGTGGTTTTATCCGGGAAATATCAAATTGGCTATACCGTAAATACAGCAGAATAGACGCGTACCATTCAAGTGGGTGGGTTGAATTAATGACTCATACTGTGTCGTTTTGATTGGGGTGTTTTGGTAAGCTCTGTTAAAACGTGACTAGATTCCAGCACCATCTGTCGGAAATTCTTGTTCAATCTCACCATTTCTGAATGTGACATGGAATTCTCCTCCTTCTTCCTTGTTCCCTGGATAAATTTTCAAAGGTTTTTGTCATTTCTTGAGATTGAAGTCCACAAATACTTTTCTTGCAGCGGCAGAGTTCAGTTTCGGCAGTCGTACCTGTCTCGGTTTCTTTGGCATAAAAATAAACGGATATAATGCGTGATGTCTGCAAATTCTTATAATTAGTTCAAGATTTGATGACATTGATTTCAGTAAATAGCTTTTGAAGTTGAGGTATCGACGTCAGTATCAAGTTTTTTTACTGGAAAGTTTTGGGTGAATTATTTGAATTTTTCTTAAATAACAGTCTTTTCAATGGACCATATCAGTATAATAATATGTTATCTCTTCTTAATAAAGGTGTATTCTCAGTAAATTGCATCTATATTGTAGAAGAATGTTTACTCTTACCTAATTTTGATGTAATTGAATGTTTCCAATAAAAAAAAAATGAACCAGTTAAGAATTTATTTTCATAGCCAAGTTAACATTCATTGTTATGTTTTTATGTTTACTTTATGCTTTGGATATTTTTAAGCACTTATTGCGTTACAGTATGTATGTATGTATATACACACACACACACACATATATATATATATATATATATATATATATATATATATATATATATATATATATTTATTATAATTTATATATATAAATTTTTGTCACGTATACACTTGTGACTTTTTTATATTCCCTAATATCGTTTAATATTCAGTTCACTGCACCTTTGGTAATAACTTACATCCAAAGGGAGTAATAATCAATAAGTGCTTCGTCCCTGCAGGATTCGAACCTTTTCCTGGTTTAGAAACAACAGTTGTCAGTGACTTCTGACCACCCGGCTTTATATAAATACACATACACATACACATACACACACACACACACACACACACACACACATATATATATATATATATATATATATATATATATATATATATATATATATATATATATATATATATATATATATAAATATATATAAATGTGTGTGTGTGTGTTGTATAAAAACTACAACTTTGTTTTTACTTAGCACCGAGATCCGATTGGCAAGCGTGTCCTTCACCGAGACGGCCTTGACAAAAGAAACTTCTCCCACGGCAACTGGAAAGAATCCTCTCTCTCTCTCTCTCTCTCTCTCTCTCTCTCTCTCTCTCTCTCTCTCTCTCTCTCTCTCTCTCTATAAACTATTGTGTGGAAATTATACCCTACGTACAAAAATAGTTTATTCTGTGAAGCTAGCAAACAGGAAGTTAAAAACATGGTAATTGAGAAAAGAAAATGTTAAAAACCACAAAAGGAATGTAAATGATAAATGAATATCTCCCCCAACAAAACACCTTAGTTAACTCTGAAATCATGAATGGGATTCTTCCCCACTTCATTCTTTCCCCATTATGTCTCCACTTAAACATAAGTCCTTAAGTCTTTGTTCCTTTAAGATGACCATTTCTCACTATGGCTATATCACACGCATGTCTGTGCAGATGCGTGCCCACCCAAATTAACCATGGTTCCATTGAAACATTCTCCCCCCCCCAAAAAAAAAGGAACCATCTATGTTAAAAATCAAAGTAGGCTACACCCAGATCATCAACACACAGCAACTCATCATATAAATGGTAGACAATGGAACTCTAATTAACATAATCAGGGCTGTAAAGGTCTGTAAAGGTTAGTAATTTTCTAAGTTCTACTCACTCTCCAACGAATGGGAGTTCCAATTCCCAGCGTGCCCAAGACGCCTTTCTAGAATGGCCTATCACAAAAGAGTGAGCAATCTATCACAAATCTCTTTGCTCCGAGCGTTTTCGTAACGCACGAACGGATTCACGTTTCCGTTAACACACCCAAAAATCCGATTAGTACCGGACCAAAAAGTTCCACGCAAACTTCCATCTTTGGACATGTGTCACTGTATCTGGGTGCTCTCCGAACAATGTTCAGGTCACCGATGATTAATTGATGAATCCCAAAGCGCTGAATTAACAGATGCCCAGGTCATACTTGCCACCTGCAAGATTGCTGAATACGGCAAGTGTTTGTTTGTCACAAGCTCCGTGCACCAATTCACGTACACGTAAACACACACACATGCACACATGCACACATACACATGTATATATGTATATATATATATATATATATATATATATATATATATATATATATATATATATATATATATATATATATATATATATATATATATATATATAGGGTAGGTAGGTAGATAGATATATAAAACGTTATGTGGCTAACATATTCATTCCGATAAACATATGGAACCACAAGGTTTTGGAACCATCCACTGTAAGGGTAGATAAAATGTAGACAAATTTAGGCAGATGTCAGTAGGTTCTTTGTTTGAATTCTTAATTAAAAGTGAACAATTAGCGAGTTTCCTAATTAAAATTAGTACTTGAGTTCATTCCAGCTAAGTCATGATGAATTTTCACTAAGGAGTCCTCGGTAACTTGTTGAGAACGAAATTTAGCGGTATATCGATTTGCAGCGCTTTTGTTCTGAAATGCTCGAGGGAACCTCTCAAGGCATGTTAAAGAGATGGTTGGTTTTGAGGAGTTACTGAGTTTTATTCTAAAACACTAGACAGCATTATTATGATTATTTGCGTTGCTCTGAAAAAAAACCACTTGTGAACACACGGAAGTAATCTGTGATATATGAAAACACCACTATTGAGATATGCCCGTTAAACACACAGTTAATCTATGAGATGTGGTTAAACACACAAATAAACAAATAATTATATTAGCAGCCACGATATAATAAATTAAGTGCATCAAGACTCATGAGATTTTTTCTCTCTCTCTCTGTCTCTCTCTCTCTCCCTCATATATGTATTGTGTGTATGTGTATGTATATACTGTATATATATATATATATATATATATGTATTATATGCATGAATATATATGTATGTATATATATATATATATATATATATATATATATATATAATTTTTTTTAAATTTAGTTATTTACATATTTAAATTGGTAAGCATCAAAAGTGAGAAGCTTTCATTTTTTAAATTTTTATATTTCTTATAACTTATAGTTTAAGAAAAGCAATGAACATATCTGCAGATTTTTCGCTATAGCAAAGTTTCTACAAGGCTGCGTATAAAGGTTTCGTAGAGATCTAAGTAATATGCGTACTATTTATACAGAATTATTACTGTATCTAGGTGTTACTGCTATTATTATTATTATTATTATTATTATTATTATTATTATTATTATTATTATTATTATTATTAAATTTTGTTATTATTATTAGTAATATTATTAAATTTTATTATTATTATTATTATTAATAATTCTACCCCTTATAATGATTACTGTCCCTAGGTGTTACTGCTATTATTATTAATATAAATTATTGTATTATTAATTCTACCCCTTATAATGACTATGTTATGTAACTGCCTTATATAATAGAGATGTTAAACTGATGTATATCATAACAATGAACTTTTAATTCTTAAGTAATGGATACCTAATATTGAATTAAGTCAGCTACTACCCGAAATTCTAGTTTTATTCAACGAAGGAATTATAACATTACTGTGTTACTGTGTGTAATTATATATAATATATATATATATATATTTATATATATATATATTATATATATATATATATATATATATATATATATATATATATATATATATATATATATATATATATATATATATATATATTTATAAGAACTCCATTTAATTAAACCCAACAGTACACAATGACGATAACGATAACAAGACCTGTAAAAACACAATAAACACGTTTACAACTATATATTTCAGATACTTCTGTTGTATCCCTACTCGCTGGTGAAATGTGGACAAATGATGTGACAAGAGTATACATATAAGGCAAATGTAGTTGTGACAGTACGACGTTGGCTGTATGTAGTTGACCGTTGACCCCATTTTCCTTGCATCCCGGTCAACTGTCAACTACATACTACCAGCGTCGTAGTTCCACACCTACATATGCCTTGCATGTACTTTTGTCTCATATTAAATGTCCATATTTCACCAGTGAGCAGGGATGCAGAAGTATCTCAAATATATGGTTACAATTTGCATAGTGTTTGTATGGTATATATACTGTGTGTGTATATATATATATATATATATATATATATATATATATATATATATATATATATATATATATATATATATATATATAATATAATATATCTATATATGTGTGTATGTTTGCTTATTTGTTTATTTATTTGTTTATTTGATTTTTGTATCGTCTGTATTTTCACCAGGGGGAGGCGTTTGATAATAATTCAGTTTTACGAGTCGTTTCGTCCAGCACTGAATAAGGTTAATGTCGTGGCAATGATAAATTTACAGTGAGTCATTACTTCCTACTCTTAATCTCTCACACTCTCCGTGCGCATAAATTATACATACTCTGTTTAAAACACGTGGTCGCTTTAGTTTTCTGTGAAAGAAAACTATTGTGCCGGCTTTGTCTGTCCGTCCGCACTTTATTCTGTCGGTACTTTTTTCTGTCGGCACTTCTTCTGTCCGCCCTCAGATCTTAAAAACTACTGAGGCTAGAGGGCTGCAAATTGTATGTTGATCATCCACCCCCCAATCATCAAACACCAAATTGCAGCCCTCGATCCTCATTAGTTTTTATTTTTTAAATGTTAAAGTTAGCCATAATCGTGCTTCTGGCAACGATGTAGGATAGGCCACCACCTGGCCGTGGGTAAAGTATTCATTTTATTTTTCAAAATCTCAGAATGTTTTTATTTACCGTAACCTGGAAAATTGTATGAATATACGGGGATCTTCGTTCCTTGTTCCCTGAAAGTACTTATAAAGGCAACTCACTATTGGTAAACTTTCCTCTATTCTGATCCCTTTTATCTCTACCACACGGTTTTTTATGCTGTTTTTTATCTTTAGATGTGCTATATCGGCCACTTTTCTTTAAGGTATAGGTAATCACCACTTATTTCAAGCATTTTTGTAACACCCATCACCCCACCTCTTCCCGTACTACCTCCCCTCCAGCAAAACTCCCAGTTCAAACATTCGAATTTTTTTCTTCCATCCGTTTTCAGCGATTCTTAAGATCCTCCATCTTTCGGGAGGCAGGCCTATCGCTGTCTTTTGGTGATGAACCCAACCTTTTTCCGTTTTTTGTCCTTATCTCGCAATGGGTAAATAAGGATATTATGTTATCTTTTCCATCACCCGTGCAGTGAAAACAGGTAGCGTGTTTATGTGTTTTTTCAACGTTGGATGTTCCTTGGTGCGAAAAAATCTTTGCTTGTTACTTTTTAGTACAATATTTCACGTACGCTACGTTGTAATGCCCCCTTTTTTTTTTTTTTTTTTTTAATTTCCACTTTAGTAGCACAGGCACCTTTTACCCATGTAAGAACAATGTCACAATGAGAGAGGCTTTTTTTTTCTCGTTTGTTTACGGCCAAGACAGGTTGGTATGGATGCCCGTAAAACTGCTTGTTAGCTGCTAACTAAACCTACTTTTTTAAAAGTGAAAGGTTAAATTGATGGGAAACACGGAGGAAGACAGAGGATACCGCATTTCAGACGATTGATAGTAAGGACAGGTAATACCGGTTGACTTCCTAGTTGGAAAGTGGTGGTGACTTATAGTCATGGAGGTTTACAGAGAAGTGTAAAAAATTCCTGAATGTTCTCGTCTTCTGCAGCTTCCTTTTTTTTTTTTTTTGAGGAAGCTTTTCATTCAAGTACTACTTAGTAATCCATCCGTTTTCCATTATCCTTGTTTGTCCTTCTTTCCTTGCTGCAAAATTGTTTCCAAGTACATTTCATTTGCCATCCCATTTCATTTCTCTCGTGCAGATATTGAGTCTGCTTTACTAGTGCTAGAGCGTATGGCAGTAGAACGAATCAAGAAATGTATCATCCAAGGTTTGCCGACTCTTAGGGAAATATGAATAAGGACGTTTCATCTCCTTATTTATTTGTATTATTCTGAGAAACCAGTAGTCGAGATTTTTTTATTGTAAAATCTGTGGTCTAGTTTTGTATTCAGTTTCTTAAGGCAGTCACTCACGAGCAGATTTTCTGTCATTTTCTTGCATCTTTCCGACAAGTTTTGCTTCAAGTAGCCAACTAGTACTGGAGGCGTAATCTAAGTGGTGACTTTTTTAGTGCTCGTATGATGTTACAAAGAAACAGCAGTTTCGTCGGTAACGTAATAAAAAAAAAAAAAAGGCCTCTTGGTGGAAAATTTGGAGGCAAGATTCTATCAGAAATCAGAAGCTGTGATCATGGACACCGCCTGGAAGAATATTATTCTGTAGCGTTAAGTGAAATATAGTGCTTTACGCAAAGTGAACTGCAAGGAAGCTTTATTTTCTGAGAAAATGGTTAAAGCAGAGGAAGTGTACCTAAATTTGTGGCTTATCAAATTGCTAATCTTTTCGTGAGAATAGATTTCCTGAACTATCGCTCTTTTTACGATCAGCAAAGTAATAAAGCATTGGGGTCTGGTCAGCATTTGCGTAGGTGATTGACAAAGTAGGACCATAAGCTCCATGGCCATTGGTTGAGTCGGAAGGCATGTGACCAGTGAACGCATCCCAAAATCCCGGCTTGCAAAGGAGCTAAAGAAGAAGTACGTGAGATATATATATATATATATATATATATATATATATATATATATATATATATATATATATATATATATATATATATATATATATATATATATATTACATACATGCATACATACATCCACACGTTGGAAGGTACTGTGTTGAGTGTTCGAGGCACTATGGTACCTATCCATTTATCACTCCAAAATTCCCCTTCGGTGTTAATTAACCTTGGGGATATTCCCGAAGTAGCGTGATTGGATATTAAATGACATTTGTAGCTTTCATGATTGTATATAAATCATTTGTATTAAAAATTTATATATATATATATATATATATATATATATATATAAATATATATATATATATATATATATTATATATATATATATATATATATAGTTATATATATATATATATATATATATAATATATATATATATATACATTCATACACATGCACACAATTGTATATATATATATATAATATCTGTATAATAGAAATAGTGTGCGTGTGTGTCCGCTCACACACAAACTCACGAGCTTGTCATTGTACACTTGCGTTTTTGCATGTGTGATATCTGAGGAATTTAATAGATATATATTTTACATTCCATCCCGTGTTTGTCCTGTTTGTTCATTTCAGATGTCTTGTCTGCGTAATGAATGATCTTGAATCAGCCAAATATTTTCCGAAACACTCTCTCTCTCTCTAGGCAGCATTAAAAGTATAGTCTTTGAAATGATTGAATATTTTAGCGCATTTCCTCTTTGACTTTCAGCTTCACATTTGACCTCTTCATCCAAAGTTGACATTTTTCCCTTGCTCGCTTTGTTTCCATTTATTGCCCAGTTTTTTCTTTCCCATTCCTTCCGGTTTGTGCATGTGTATGTATTTTGGAGTGTGATGTTTGTGTTTGTATATCTTGTTAATATGTAATGTGGGTTTGTTTTCATTTTCTTCCCTTATTTTGAGCCTATTTTCTTCTCACCTGATCCTCCTTTTTCATGCTTCGTGTGTGTGTGTATATATATATATATATATATATATATATATATATATATATATATATATATATATATATATATATATATATATATATATATATATATCGTAGGGTTTTGTTTTTTGTGCGCTTCTGAGACCTCATACACAGGGCCTTTTCATTCTGCCCTCGTGGTGCAAGCTGAAGAGACAGACACAAGGGGGTCGGGCCATACACCACGCTGGACCAGGAACCAGTGCGCGGGTGTCCTAGGAGCGGTGTGGTTGTGCCGGGGCCACCTCGTTGCTCGCTCTCTCTCTCTCAGCTCTTGTTTAGTCCCGGTCGAATTGCTTGGCCCCTCTAGCATTCCAGTTCGAAACGTTTCGTTGTTCTTCGAATGGGGAACAACCACAGCCGGGTATTGAAAAGTTTGGATGGACGTGATGCTGTCGAACTAATGATGGTTTTCACTTGGGGGAGATGATGGTTCCGCGTAAGAGGATGATGATCAGGAACGGAGAAGGAAACGTTTAGCGTTGGCATGTGACTTCAGCGTCTGGCCCAGGAAGCCGCTCAAGTTTGCCGTGCTTGATCGTGCGCGTTTAATTCGCGCGATTCAGTCGCTCTCGTAGTCTTTCGTGAGAGGTTGTTGAGAAGGCATTTGCGGCCATGGGACTTTTACCTTTTATAGAAGTTGCTTCAAGAGTGTTTGTATTTTCTTAGGCCGCTGGAACTTCATGCCCTGGAGCACTTTTATAGGTTCCATGAAATGAAAGAAACATTGAGATTTTATTTTTCGCCTTAGGACATTCTGTGTATGCAGTTTTCGTATTCTTCATATTCGAGAAAATAAAGTAGACGAAGAGTTACCATGTTTTGACGGCTATAGAAGTAGATTACATAAGTGATTCCTAACGATTGTACGAAGTTCACACAAGCACAGTTTAACAGCGGAACCAAGGAACTCCCTGAAATGCTGTCATTGAAAGATAGATATTTATAGTCGATTCTTGATAGTAGCTCCCTTGTGACGAATGATCAAACCGCCCTGGATATAATCCATAAAAATTGCATCGAATAATAATCTAAGGGTTATGTACTGTAATTCTGAGGGAGGCAGTGTCAGTGACTTTTCCCAGATGTGTTTACGCAACTCTTACTAGTTTTTTCACGTTCCAAGATTATCTTCTTGATGTTTGACTTCGCAGGCGAAGGACCAAACAGATCGTAAGGTACGTTACTTGCTCATTGTCTTCTTGAGTCTTGTATTTAATTTTTACTTCTTATTCAAGGTTTAAATGCATTTAATCTTTTGTATTGGGTGTGATGAAGGAATCACATGATTTGTAAGTTCTTTTAAACATAGTTTTGAGGAAACGTCGTTGAATGCGATTGGTTGGGAGCAGGAGTCAAAACAGGTGAAATTTTAGGTACTAGTGACTAAAATTTGTAAGCATGATGGAATGATAACACTGTGTATGTGTGTGTGTGTGTATGAGTGAAGAAAGAGAAAGAGAGATACCTGTAGGTGCGTTGAGGAATCGGTAAAGAAACGTTCAGTGGAAGCCATTAGAGGGGGAGAGGCTTGGGAAGGAATTGACGATGGGTGATTGTGGCGATATTATTACTAACTACCAACGCTTCAGACGCGTCGTAGACATTTACTCTCTCTCTCTCTCTCTCTCTCCCTCTAAATGTGAAATTTTAGTTTCACGATTAGTTTCGGGGTTATCTCTCCGAAGCCAATAGGAGAAATTATTTAATCTTTGGCGCCATGTGATCATCCTTTAAGATAAAGCAGTGAAGTAAGTTTTCGAGCTGGCAGACACGTAGGAAGTAAATAAGAGAGTTGGAAAAGAAGCTGAAAGTAAGTTCTGGAACAGGCGAATTGCAAACAAAGATTTTGACCTTTCAGAAAGCAGAAAATAAGTTATGAAAATGGCAGAGTATAGAGTTCTGTATCATTCAGACAAGTTGCAAGTAAGTTCTAGATCATTCAGAGACACAAAATTAAGTTCTGACATTGGCAAAGTATAACGTTCTGGATCATTGAGACACGTAAGAAGTAATTTGTGGAACTGGCAAAGTATAAAGTTCTGGATCCTTCAGAGTAACAGGAAATGAGTTCTGAGACTGGCAGAGTCTAAAGTTTTGTATCATTCAGACAAGTAGGAAGTAAGTCCTGGAAGTGGCAATTCCCGTAGGAGGGTAGTGCCATCAGTGCACCTCACACGGTGCACTGTAGGCATTACTTAAGGTTCTTTGTAGCGTCCCTTCGGCCCTTAGCTGCAACTCCTTTCATTCCTTTTACTGTATCTCCATTCAAATTCTATTTCTTCCACCTTGCTATCCACCCTCCTAACAATTGTTTCATGGTGCAACTGTGAGGTTTTCCTCCTGTTACACCTTTCTACTCTCAGTTTCTCTTTAAGCGCTGAATGACCTCATAGGAACCAGTGTTAGACCTTGGGCTTAAAATCTATATTCCATTTCATTCCATATTCCTGGATGTGGCAAATTATAAGGTTCTGCATCATTCAGACTATGGAAAATAAGTTCTGGAACTGACAAAGTATTAGGTTCTGGGTTTATTCAGAGAAACAGAAAATAAGTTCTGAGACTGACAAAGTCTCAAGTTCTGTACCATTCAGACAAACTGATAAAAGATGAAGCATAACGTTCTGTATCATTCAGACGAGTAGGAAGTTTTAGTTTTGGAACAGGCAAAGTATAAAGTTCTGGGTCATTCAAAGAAGCAAAAAATAAGTTGTGAAACTGGCAAACTGGATCATTCAGACTTGTGGCAACTAAGTTCAGGAAATAGCAATGTTTCATGTTCTGATTTCAGACAAGCTGCTAGGAGGGTTTGGTACTGGTAAAATTTAAAGTTCTGGATCACTCGGACAAGCTTCATGGAAGTTTTGGGACTGGTAAATTTTAAAGTTCGGGATCACTCAGACAAGTTGCAGGGAATTTTTGAGATTGGCAAAGTTTAAAGTTCTGGATCACTCAGACAAGGTTCAAAGAAGTTTTGGGACTGGTAAAGTTTAAAATTCTGGATCACTCAGACAAGCTGCAAGGAGGTTTTGGGACATGTAAATATAAAGTTGTGGATCATTCAGACAAGCAGAAAGCGAGTTTTGACAATGGCAAAGTGTAAGTGTTGAATCATTAAGGCAAGGAGGATGTAAGTTCTGAGACTGGCAGAGCATGAAGTTCTGAATTACTCAGATAAGCAACAAGTAAGTCCAGGAACAGGCAAACTAATTACTGGAAAGACGGCAAGCGAAGTATTTTGGAAGTGAGGTTACTGAAAGTACATGCGTCTAGTCCAAGGAGCCCAATGATTGAATATCAGCATCGAACCTGTAAATCGATAGAATTCTTTGATGTCTACAGTGGGTAGTTGGAAATTTTTTCTTTTGTGAGGTTTTCGAAGAATGTATTACACGTGTAATACTTACTTGCATAAGCAAAATTGCCATGAAAACGTCCTGGTTTTTATGGTTTCTTTTTTGAGAGAGAGAGAGAGAGAGAGAGAAAGTTTATAAGGCGCTGACCATTTTGAATATGAAAGCTGTTTGGTGGTGGAAAACTTAAGCCGTAATTATTCGAAGAAAACAGGACATTTCAACTTATATCCAGTCGAGTGTCCATATGATGAAGTAAGCGTTAAGTAACGGTCACTAACAAGGCTGACCGCATCAAGCCCGGTCAGTAAGTAGTTTCAATAGACTTCCTCCCTAAGAGAAGACAGACCCTTTCGAAAGTAAAGAAGTTAAACGATTCAGAAAATATAAAGCTCCCTATTCATGGAGTCAGTGGTCAAACGGTTTGATTCTAAAGTTAGTGACTCCTACATCTTGTCTGTCAGTTTGTTGAGCTTGGAGCTTTCATCTCGTCTTGGGGATTAGATAGCGCCGTGTTTCGTGTTTCACGCTCGCTATCTTTCTCTTTGGTGAAGAAACATACACTGTATGATTGCCTAAATCATGTAGTAGACTTTACCCGTTTCTTAAAACGTTAATACCGTGAATCCAGTGCTTTGAGGGTGATAAAAAAAACACACGATGTTCGAATTTGATTTAGAATGATAAAGTACAGATTTAAGGTGTTCTAATTCTACTTTGGAAACTTGATGCTTCTAGACCAAGAGCAACAACTTTGCGATAAAGCATTGTGACGGTTAAGGCAGCTTACGAAGATATCTGATTACTTATTCTTAGACAAAGCACTCATGAAAGTTGGTGTCAGATCCCTGCGTTAACTTTTGCTTAAAAAGAAACATGATGCTTTGAATTATCCTTGAATGCCATACGTATAACGAATTGCACTTAGAATTAAGGGCACGTTACCCCCTTCTCCCCCAAAAAGTGAACCTTGCTCACCTTAAATCAGGGTGCCACACTGTCATTGTTTGACGTTTGCATTAAAGGTCATGAAAGTTCCCATTGCCGCGAGACATTCATTCATTAGGTATTTTTTATTTGTGTTGGCACATGAACCAAGTCATTATTATTATGAATGCTGAGGAAAACATTTCATGTGCAGTTTTATTTATGTAGGTAAATAAACTGAACCATTTTTATTTTAATGGATTCGTGAAAACCAGCTTTATGTGTTTTTTTTTATTGATCTTGGAAAATGAACCAAACCACTATTATCGTAAAAATTTCGTGCGTATTTTTTTGCAAATGAACCAACCCAATTTTTACATGACATTATTCAGAAAAGTCCATTTTATAAAGATTTATTTAAGGTATACAAATGCTGAAGAGTTAAATAGTCTGCTATATTGCGGTTCGTATTTTTGAATTGGTTCTATTTATAGTTCAAAGTGGGATGCTCACATACGCACTAAGGAAACATAAACGTGTCATCTATGGTATATTGTTTCCCATACGAAGGAAGATGTGCCACTAGGGACAAAGTTGTCATGTAAGATGATGAAAGACCCCCCATTTGCATAAATCACCATCGTAATACTTGGGGAGCTGGGGGATAGGAATTTCATGTCCGGGGGTTATGGAAATTATATTGTAAAAAGAATATGTATATATATTTATTTATTTATTTATTTATTTATTTATTTATTTATGAGAATGATATTGATCTCATCAGTCGAAGTATTGATGGTCTCATGACTTTCAATGTTATACCGTCATTTTCTTCGTGAAAATGGAATAGTTTTGATTAAATCACGACCTTTGCTCCTTTTTCCAGTACGATCGATCGCTGAAGGATTCTTTCCCAACGGTGGTTGTGAAACCCTTTGAGTTATAAGACTATGATGAAGCAAGGTAGAATAAATGTGTCCTTAGTTGCAAGTGAAGCAGTATTTGCAAATATTTATAAATACTAGATGGTCTTTCGCTTTGTGTTCCGGGCCTCTTACAGCTCAGAGAAAAATGGTTTATGGCTCTGTTGAATCTGTCAACAAGGCATTTGAATTGATCAGGATTCTTTTATTCCTTATACTGCACCCCTGGGACTTTCTTCCTGGTATTGTTAGTGATGCTGATGCTTATAGTTTAAAAGGGATTTGAAGTACTACTTGAAAGTGTCATGCCGATTTGCCTATTGACTTTTATGGCTTTATTTATTTATTTATTTATTTATTATATTTTCGTTTGGTTTTCTCTCGGTTAAATGAATGCGCAACCTACCGGGATTTTAGATTTTTGCTGTAATTTTTTTGAATGGGGATTTTAAACAGTAATGGTGATGACAATGATAATAAACCAACATATTGTAAAACTGGATTTATTATTTTCATTAGTATCTTGGCAAGTGTACTGAAGTCAGTGCTTGTTGGTTGTCTTTTTAGTTGAAGTCCATTTTGATGACACATCAGGAGGGGTAACTTAAGGCTCAGGGCTCATGTTGGGGGACATATTAGAATTTGTTCAGGAAGGACGAAATGGCCATTTTCATTTTTGGTCACGAATGAATTTGTCGGTGGAAAGCAAACATTATGATTTTTGTAAAAGTATAGAAACACGATTGTTAAGTAATTCATTATGACTGTAGTTGGAATACCGGTTCACATAAATGGACTGATTATGCCCCGAAAGACAGGAAAATGCCAGCGATTGTATCAACCGTAAAATACCTCATATATCTGGTGAATATTGTTTACTTTAAAATAGAAATAAGATGATTTGTTTGGGGAGGAACGACAATACATAAAATTTTTTGTGTAATTTTACATGAATAGATTTTCTAGTATTTTTGCATTTTTTTTTAAGTTGAAAAATTTTGACTGGCATCGTGTGCCACCTCCTAAGCTTTAGATAATTTCCTTGTCATTGATCGGTTGATTATACTGGATAATTGTATTGAAGGAATAAATACAGTGGAATATGACATAGCTCGCTGATAGTTTCTTAGATTTATGTTTCCGTACAGTTACCTTTTGTAATTAATTAATTTGGGACTAATGTGGCAGCTTTGTTAGTTACCGAAAGTAAATGGACGTTTTCCATGTTCAGCAAGAGTACAGGCGCATTTTGAAAACTAAAATAATAATAAATTACGGCGCCCTGCACCTTATAATTATCAGATAAAGATTCTTTATTCATTACAGTATTATTATTATTTTCCCAACCTTGTTAGGTTGGCATCTCCGAGTTTGGATCCAGAATCCAACATGCTCCCTAAGTATCTGACTCCTACCCTACTTTCTTAAGATTCAAAAACCCCTAATTATCTTTGTTGTGGCCAGCAGTACACCTTTTTGGTGCAAGCCCGGCTCTAGGTTTACTCATCAAATCCCCTCGTGGTACCTCCTGGAATCCTCTGGGATTACTCCTAGTGCTCCAAGGCTGATAGGTATTATTTCACTTAAGCTTGTCATAGTCTCCTTATTTCCATTTTTAGATACTAGTGTCTTTCAATTTTTTCCTTTGTCCTTGCTTATGTGTTCCCATGGTGTGGATACATTTATCAAAGGAACTGTCTGTTTCTTTGTTGACCAAGATTAGGCTTAGTTTTCGAGCCTGAAACACATGATTAGTCCGTAAATCATGGTTTGAGAGTACCTTAATTTTTATATTTTTCCAACCCTTTTTTGGCAGGTTATTTTCCCTGTAGATCTTCCATTGCAAGGCCCTGGCGACTGTCATCCCTCCTTTAGTAGCCATTTTGAGATAATGCTGGACATTCACTTATGATGAGGTTGATGGTCTACATATTCTGTTCGCATTTGCTGCACATAGGTGATATTGATATTTGGCCATCTATCGTGTGCTGAGTTCTTAGTGTGCCGTCATCAACAGGCCTTCAGTCCCCTTCTTGACTTCTCCAGTAGCTAGCCATGCCAACCGCCATCTCCGGCTACATCCCGAGTCTGCCTGTGGTACTCTCCTTGTATTTGTCTATTTTCTCATTTCTCTTTCTTTCGGCTTGTGAGCCTTTCTTTATTGTTATGATATTTATTATGTCTATACTTTTTTTTATGCTACCAATGCGTTAGCCATGATTTTGCGTAGCAGAATTTACCAGAATTAAATATCTTTTAAGTGTAGAAACGAAAGAAGTGTAGATATGATATAAAATGAGCGGTTATCAGGTTAAGTAGGTTGTAGTCGATGACTTGAGGGGCAGGTAGCTCAGAAATACTGTACAGCAGTCTCCTTGTAAAGCCTTCAGAAAAGATGGTGGAGTGATATTTATTAATGGGTTTCTTTGTTGAAAAATGCTATTATTTACTCTTTGTAGAATCAAACGGAAGGCTGCTTTTCGGGACACATGGGAAATGCAGAAGAAAGATACGTAACCCAGTCTAATCTAAACTAGCTCAAGGTTTCCTTCTCTCACTTTCTTTTTCCTTCCATTCCCTGAGGCGTCCTTCTAACCTCCGTTATTTTTGTTTCCGGAAGCATTCAACATCCCCTCCCAAAAAATGAAAATCCTGAACGCATCACTGAAAATTTGTGCGCCTTTAGGGGTTTTATCTGATGCTTCAGAGTAAGAATTTGGTAACACTTTTTATCATCTTCCTTCTGCGAAAGTTATGCTCGAATAATTAGCTGGATATCGCGTATATTGAATGGCAAATGATGTTATTCGCCTTGTTCCCGCAAACCCTGAACTTTTAAGCCACTCACGTTTCAGGAACTGTGTGATCTCTTTTAATTTAAAAGTGTTTTCTTGGTGCATCATCACGCAAGGGAAAGAAACCAGTACTACAATTTCTTTAAAGGATGTTTACGCTTTCCCCAACGTTTCCATTTGCTTTATTAAAATGAATAATACATCCAGCTGAAGACTTTCAGCGTAGATTTCCTCGCTTTTAATCACGGTAAATGACTTGGATCTTCATCAAGGGAATTGACCCACCGCCCATGATGATATTCAGATCATTAACTCGTAGCTTATGCGAAGAGCTTTGAACTTAAACTTCCTGTGGATTAAAGCCGAGTGACTTTAGGCCGGGGCGTTATAAAAGGAAGTCCTATGTCCAAGGGAAAAAAAAGGGAAAGGACCACGTGGAAGGTTTTAATTCCTTAGTTAATTAAACCTTTCTAAACAAAATTTTAAGCCTTCAGCTTTTACTGGCAAATTTATAGCTAAAAAATAGCATTCAACTGGTGATTTTACAGGCTATCTTTAATGCCTTTTATTTGAGTAAGACTATATACGCTTATATTTACAATCTTCATGAAATGAATGGGGAAAATTTTCCAATGGTACATTGATTGAAGGATAGGCTAATTGTTAATTTGGTGCCTAGAAGGATGTGCTAAGTATTAATTTTGTGCCTTGTGTGGAGAGCATGATAGAATTTACCTTGGTTGCCGTACATACAGTGTATGCGATTTTCATGTAATACTAATTACGGTGTTAGCAAATTTGTACTTGGGTGTATCAGTTGAAGCGAGTTCTGTTGTTTGGGATGGCACATAAATTGGATCGTAAGCTAGGTATACTCTAAGCTTCAATTGAACTAGATGCCAAGATCTAATATATTTCTGCAATTTAAGTGAATGTCAAGTTTTACGTTGGTAGGCTAAATTTATTGATGTGCATACAAAATTTTACCCTTACATGACAAGTATAGGGTATGCTAACTTTTTACTTTGTTGCTTAGTTGAATTGTATTGCATAGTTTGATTTCAGATTTAGATTTAGGTTTGTTAAGTAAAGAGCATGTTAAAGTTTACGTTGAGTTGAAGTGTGAGTTAGGTTTCAAAATTTTTTTTTGTTACTTTTGTACTTCAGTGAAAGAGTAATCCAATTTGAACTTCTGTTCCTTAAAAGAAGTGTATGTTAGTTTGCATTTGATGTTAGTTTGCTTTGTTACCTTAGTGGAAATGTACAAGTTTTACTTCTCCCACGTTTCTTTGTAAGCGGATTTTTACAGTTGAGCGTTAATTGATTTGTAAATTCAGTCCAAGCGTAGTCCAAGCGTCACTGTAGACCTTGATTGCAGTGGAACCTGTTTTGCTTGTCCATTTGATTGCATTTAGTAAATTTCAAGCTAAGTTTTGCTTTAGAGCCTTAGTTGAGATGCAAGTTTTACGTTGGCGCGTTTTCAAGATTCAGTTACACCATAAGTTTAAATGGGTATATTAATTGGAGTAAAAGATGAGTTTTGTGCTAAGGTTTACATTGTTATCTGAAAGAAACCTTATAACAATTTTGGTAACGTAATTGAAGATAACTATTATTACTTTGGTACCATTATTTAATTGCATTATTTGTTTTTAACTGAAGTTAGTGCTAAATTTTCTTTGGAACCTTAATTGAAGTATTTTTGACGCCTTAATTGAGCCTTCAAGTTTTCTTTGGCACATTATTGTAGTTTATGCTAAACTTCTTGGCTCAGATGACGATTCGTCTAAGTTTCCACTGGCACCTTTTCGTTACTAAGCTAATGAAGAGTATTAAGTATCTTTTGAACTAAAGAGATACTTGATACATGTTATTTGTTCCTCTAAAATCAATTGAAAAAGGGTCACGGAATTTTTTGAAGCCTTATTTTCGTACAGAGGGTCATTTGAGTTGATTTTTGCACGCTGCCTTAAGAACCAGGTTGTCCTAGAAAGTGTTCTGACATCCTGGTTAAGTTTTTGCGCTTTATATACAGCACTTTGTTTATTAGGGTGCTTTTATGTCGTGTATGGGACAAAGAATACCATAGTTGTTCTAAGATATGAGAATGATTATATTTCCGAAAATAAGAGAAACGACATTTGGGTGTAATATGAACTCTACAAAAAGGATGTGGATTTTATTATTATATTAGAGAACTTTAATGATGACGACTTCTTTGTATGACTCAGAGAATTGAAATCCTTTTGGTCGCTGTAGTTCTTTACAGACTTTGCTGTTTTCCAAAAATGCAGTATTTTTGTCTGGTAATCACAGAGAAATTTTGAGGCTCGTCTATTATTTTATTCTCCTCCGACCATAACTTCCTTTTGAGCCGAGTGCCAGCGAGGAAAAGGAGTTCGTTATAGATTACGGTCTCAGAGTAGGATTTCCTCGACTTTTATGCAATCTTCTATTAACTCCTTTCGGTCCTTTTGTTCTCCTCCTCAGTGTCTCTTTATTCTTCATCGCCTCCTCTTCAGCGTCCGGTCGAGTAAACGAGTCGAAATGTGCTGATACATAAAAGCGAGACTGGAGAATAAAAACGCCCTTGGCTTTTATGTGCTCCTCCATATTCATTCGTGCTCTTTTGTGTCCTCGTTTATTTGGCGCGTCCTGCGGCGGCTGCTGGAAAGAAAGGCCCGGGAATTCCTGCAGTGCGTGAAGTACGGAGTGCATTCAGTTTATTGTGCGATATTCATCGTCCGAATAATGGAGAAGGTCATTCCAAATCATTATCGTCTATTTTGACTTTTCGGGTTTCAGTCGTGAGCGAATGTCAGATCTTAGACACAAATCAGTTGAAGAAATGTCAGGATCATCAACTTTTTCTGTTTCCAGAGGGCATAAAATATGAAAGAGTTGTAATTTATTGATAGATAAGATTTTCATGCAGAGTAACAAAGATGTGAAGGTTAAGAATTTTAAATTGGTGATCGTCCTTTTAAACTAGAAGTCTAATAATATCAGGACCTAAAATATAAGCTTTCACGTAGATGACTTTGTGAGTCTTATTTTCTTCCACATGTTATTGGATTATATCGCCTGGGGGGGCTGGGGGGAATTGCTGGCTCTTGCTGCTCTGACGGTAGTTTTGTTATGAAATTAGTAAATTACGTCCGCCTTAGGAGCTAGTTATCACTCGGTCACATTCAGTTATATCCGCCAAACAAGCTTGTTTTTCAGTTATTTTCATCCGCCGAAGATGTTTCTCAGTAAATTGCATTTGTTGAAGCGGTTGCTTTCCAGTGGTAGTTGTTTACAGTTTATAAAGGGTTATTTATTTTTCGTCGTGTTGATGTAGCTATTTATATGTTTAATTTTTTCTGATTCTTTGCATATTTTCTGTGAATTTTACGTCATGTTGGATGATAATGATAATGATATTGAATTTCTAAGCAACTGAAAATTTTCCTCGGTTAAAGTACATGGAAGTCTTGGGATTCATCAGTATAATTACAGAATCCAAAATTATATTTAAAATGTGGTTATATAAAAATCTAAACTCCTTTTTTCATGTCTGTGTTTTTACAAATACACACACACGCACACACATACCAAATACTTGCTGAGAAACCAGAAGGCTGTACTCTTCTGGCGTCACCCTTCCAAAAAGGAGAAATGAACATTTATATATATATATATATATATATGCTCGCATGCATTTATAAATACAGATGGTGCAGGATTGATTGGGGTGATAGTAAAGAGAAACTGCAGGAACTAATAAAAGACGTTGAATGTGCTTGCAAGAGGAGAAAGCGGAGAGCAAATGTGAAGAAAATTAAGGTTTGAAGGCCAGTGGAAATGAGGAAGGTGGGTCAAGGGTCGATATGGTTGGTAAATAATGAAAGCTTTTGATTCATTTAGGTATTTTGTAGTTAATATAACGGATGATAGCAGGATAAGAGAAGAGGTGAGTCACAGGGTTAGTGAAGTAAGAAGGTAGCAGGGTGTATGGAAAGCCAAGGGCCGTAGTTGTGAATGTGTGGTTTAGTTTTTCTTCCTTCGTGAAAGAGAAATGCGTGCGTAGCACATGTTACGAAAGAAGAATTGAAAGGTTGAGACATGTTATGTTTAGAAACATTTAAAAGCTTAGCATGGGTAAAAGGATGGATCATTGCTTTCAGATGGTTCGGTCACGTGGAAAGAAAGGAGATGATAAGTTGGTGAAAAGAGTGCATCATTCGGAAGTTTTAGGAGGAATCAAGAGAGGAAGACCTAGAAAGTGATGGATGGATAGTGCTGAAGAGGTCATTTGAACTTAATATCCAGAAAGTGCCGGAGTGCATGCAGACAGAGATGAATGGCACAGAATGGATATTTGGGTTTGGCCCTCTTTTATTTCAAGCTATATCTCTTCAGCCTAGACCTGGTTCACCTCTCTCTCTCTCTCTCTCTCTCTCTCTCTCTCCTCTCTCTCTCTCTCTCTCTCTCTCTCTCTCCATTTAGGTAATTAAGGCCAAGTGAATTGGTTCCCGATACATACGTATGGCTTTTGCAACACATTAAACTTTCATTCGTTTTCACCTCAATATAAATCCTAGTTTCTCACCTTGGGAGTAATCTTTGTGTGTATCTGTACTTATTCCATCTTAGGGGAATCCCAGGACGAATTCCCATTTGATTTTGGCATTTCGGATGAACTTTCGGTGACATTTCCTTAGTTTCGCGTCTTATGACGAAAGACAAGTTGATATCTACTTTTTTCACAGGTGAAAATCTTAAATGAATTTAAACTTTTTTTTATTTTACGGCGACTTGTCTCTTACTTTTCATCTTGAGAGGAGTGAACTTGAATTTTTTTTCGCCTTAACGGGGAACTGTATTTTCTCCACTCAGGGACTTTCAGAGGCATCTTTTGACAGTTTCTTTCTCTTTCACTTTGGAGGAATCTTTCGATGAATTTACAGCTCCATGATGAACTCAAACAGACTTTCTTCAAGAGCTTTGAAATGTTTTACCACCTTTGATTATTAATTTTGGTTGCATATCACCAGTACTGACACACTCCAGTGCATTTTGCCCCGATATGTTATCTAGACTGTTATTCCAATAGGACGGCGTCACTGAATGTTCCGACTAAGAAATGTTGATTGTTTTGTTTGGTAGTGTTACGTGTTATCGCAACTAGCGTTTAGCTTTTGACGTTCGATTAACCTCATAAGCAGCCATTGACCGGTATGATGTTAATTGTAGAATGTTTTAAGCATTCTATTTTCCGTATTGTTTTAGAATTGAGGCCATTTTCTCAATTTTATATTATTTTGATCGCATCCCGTGACAGTATGGCTGGTTTGGCTAAAGGCACCACAGCTTTATGTCTGTAAGAACACCCACACACACACTCACTCACTCGTTTGCATATTCATACTCAAGCACACAGTCAGCAATCCACTCTCCCACGCACTCATTCTTGCATATTGTCACGGACACGTGCACGCACATTCTACACACACACACACACACACACACACACACAGCCGCAGTTTAGAGTAGCAGATTCAGCCCTCTTGAAGGACTGTGCCAAGGAACAGATTTTAAAGCAGCCGGCTTTTGATCCCTCCCACGACTGCAGCCACGTGGAGTGTTTGACGAACCCCTTTATCTAATCAATCGTACCCAGTGAAAACGGGGAAAAGAAAGGGAGAAGGCGAGAGAGCGTGGCTCAGCGTGAAGAAGGAGGCAATAAGAGTCTGGGAAAAGCGGAAGCTAGAGGAGAATACCGTAGCTGGGAAGCGGAATAAGATCATTTCATTTTAATTTTTCTGCCAACATTCATAAAATCTGATAATGTTTATGAGAAGAACTGCTATTGCAATTTTCAAGACTGAAGGAAACGAAAGGGGAAGTAGGAAAGTGGGAGGTAGATAAAATAGAATGATCAAATTGAGCGAGAAGGAAGCGAATGTGGGAGAAATAGACGTGACGTAAAGTAGAATAATCAAAATGGTATAATAAATTTCAGGAAAAGAAGGGCAAGTAATAAATTGGCAGTTTCTTTAAAAAATTGTCAGAAATAATCCTTAACGCTTCTGAGACTCTCAGATTTTTATTATTCGGGTGTTACGAGTAGTTATCAGCGACTAGAAATAACAAGTACAAAATGCGCCAAAGGTTCTTCGGCGTAATCGAGTTTTCTGCACAGCGTACAATGCTGTATGAAAATCTCAGCCACGGCCCATTAAACTCCCAGCCACGGCCCGATGGTGGCCTGTGTTGTTGGTACCTATTAGCGGTGCCAGACGAACGGCCATGGCTAAATTTAACTTTGAATCAATTAAAAAGTACTGGGGCTAGAGCGCTGCAATTTGGTATGTTTGATGATTGGAGGGTGGATGATCAACATGCCAATTTGTAGTTCTCTAACCTTAGTAGTGTTTAAGATCTGAGGGCGGAAAGAAGAAGTGCGGACGGACAGACAAATAGTCATTCCAGTAGCTTTCTTTTATAGAAAACTAAAACGTATAAGTTAAAAGGAGCTAAAATGATATACTTAAGGTACCTCTTTACCAGAAATTTAAGAAGTGTAGGTGAATATACAAAACCATTTAACCGAATTGATCTTCCTGTAGGTAATACATCTCACATAAGACTATTTTTTTGGCACATTTTGCATTATACAGCCTAGAGAAAATTTACGTCCAATAGATTATTCAATGGGTCTATAAATGTTTATACCACTTAGAAAAATCGTTTCATATTGAAATTAAGGTAGCCGCGATGCAGGTAATTTACTTTGGAAATGAAGGAGATGAATTACATATTGATTGGAAATTACGGAAACCTAATGAATTCTAATTATAGATGCATAGAGATTTGGTTAGAATAACAAATTGGCAACATCCGTTTTCAAAATTAGAAATGTGCACGATATACATACACTATATATATATATATACTATATACGAGTATATATGTATATATATATACATGTGTATAAATAAAGTTTGAATGTATATAGCTATATTTTTATTTATTTATAAATGTATTAAACTTAGTTTAATACATTTATATATAAATAAATAGCTATATACATTCAAACTTTATTTATACATATATATATATGTATGTTTACATATGTATAAATAAAGTTTGAGAGTATTTAGCTATATATTTTTATTTATAAAAGTATTAAACTTTCAGTCGTACAGTCATTATTCGAGTTCAGTGTAGTCGCGTGATAATTCTCCAAGTCTCAAGAGGAGATTCCCAAAAGATATTTCTGGAATTTGGAAATGAACGGAAAGCATTTCTGTATTGAAAGGGAGCTAGGTAATCATGGTGATTATAACGTAAAGTCATTTTAGGAGAATGATTTGAATGTTTTTTTCCATTGGGCGCCTCGTTATACAAGAGAACAACTTGGAGGAAACACATTAAACACCCATTTTCAATTTTAATCTTAGATTTGAGTGTCATAGTAGTATTCTTGTTGATTTATATTCATTGTATTTATAAATTTAGGTGAATGGCAAGGGACTGATTTATGGATTAACGTCACCCGTCGTAGCTGCAATTAGTATCATCAACTTAGCAGTGACTTGGTTCTGTTTAAAACATCTGTTGTTATACGTGAGCCTCTCATCATTACTAATGTACAGTTAAAACCTAACTACAGTTAGGTAATTTGTTGATTAGGTTTTCATGATCTAGAAATGTGTTGGTCAGGCTTTGGAACTGTCCTCGTTCTCCCGCTTTTTAAAATATTTTTTTTTTCAAAGGCAGGTCCATTGGTATCTTTGGAGTTGAAACCATTTTCCATCAATATTTCTTGACCTCCTTCGGGCTTGCGTTAGATCGAGGACTATACCGCGCCTGAATAAATGGCCGTAGCATTTAAAAAAAAAAAAATCCCACGAGCGAAATATCCAGATCGAGGAAGGACCTTCATCCGGTTTAACGCAAGAAAGGGTCCTCGAGCAATCAAAAAATTGCTTGATTGTAGTTCTCTCAAAGTTATGGACTGTGAACGAGAAGCATTCGAGCGCGGGCGGGGTTTCCCGTGCCATTAATTCTGCTTCAGGGGAAATTCTGAGGTGCTTGCTCTCTCGTCCGACGAGATTCCGAGAATCGAGTCGAATAGTTTTTTTTTTTCTTCAAAGTTTGCTTTTGCACTGAGGGGCGCACGAGATGCTTCAATGTGGAGCTGTGTTTGGAGTTATGAACATTCGTGCGGGCGAATACGTTTAAGCTTCATGTAAAAGATCAGTGGTCTTGTGAAATCGCAGGAAATGTGGTATGAACTGGTCTTTCGGAAGTTATGTGAGCTCATTATTGTTGTCTTTAGTAGCAGCAATAGTAATAGTAGTAGCAGGAGTAGTAGTAGTAAATGGAGCAGCAGCAGCAGTAGTAGTAGTAGTAGTAGTCCATAACGGTGGTTAGAAGTAAAAGAACTCCTTAAGGATATTGCTTCCCAGGGATATGTGATGTATTTTGGGACTACAAAGGTCGGGTGATGCCAATTAGATAACATAGTACAGTAGTATGCATTGAACTGCAAGGTGAGCTCCTTCACCGTACTGTGTGGAAGTCGCATTTTGGCCTTGAATCATCTTGCTTTTATTAATTAGGAGAAAAGAAGGTACTTAACTAGTAAAGAGAAAAAAAGGTATTTACTGTGGGATTCTGAGTATCTTTGAATGTGACACTGCGTTTGTTATTGGGATCAAACAGATTCAGTCAAGTGAAATAGGAAGAAAATGCCCAAGACAAGAAGTCTGCAGAGACAAGGGGCTAGAGAAGGCAGGGCTGCTGAAGAGAGTAGGAGTGACAGGAGAGTCTTCTTAGACGCTATAACTTGTGCACACCTTGAGCCGAAGTGGTCGATGGAACCATAGTATTAGCAGCGATAGTAGTAATGGTAGTATGATTGGTGCTAAGAGAGATGGTTGTATCGACTCTGAAATTAAAGGAGACGGTCATTGTGTTGTGTGAAGTACTGTGTTAAGAATTTTACAGATGCATGTAAAGAAAGAGGGTAGGTCTCCTTTACAGATGTTTAAGAACTGCTTTTAAATATTTGTATATATACTGTAGATAGATACAGTGGTGTATATATATATATATATATATATATATATATATATATATATATATATATATATATATATATATATATATATATATATATATATATATTATATATGTGTATATGTGTGTATATATATTATATATATAGACTTATATATACATATTACACACACACACACCTGACAGATAGACATGTGTGCATGTTTGTGCATAATACACATTATACAAAATGTGTATAGTGTGTATTGTACTGTATATATTATGCGCATGTGTATAATACGTATTATACGCATAATTTATCCTTATATAAAAGTAGGACGTGCATGTTTATCTTTCCGATAATTTTTCAGGCTGTATTTGGAATTTCCGGTCATTGCTAATGAATAAAGGGAATTTGTTTTATCTATTTTGTTCCGGGTGACTGGACATTTAGTACGATTTTTAATTTTTATTTAAGTTTACTTCCTCTGTGCTGTATATTTTTATTGCTGCGTGATTTGCCTCATATATATACATATATACATATTACACATATGATATATATATATATATATATATATATATATATATATATATATATATATATATATATATATATATATGAGCAAATCACTTAAGCAATAAAAATATTCTGCACAGAGGAAGTAAACTTGAATAAAAATTAAAAATCGTACAAAATGTCCCGTCATTCAGAACAAAATTTATATAGCCTATGTATATATACTCGTATATGTGTATATATATATACACACATATATATATATATGTATATATAATATGTGGATGTATGTATGTATGTATGTATATGTATATAATGTTGGGCTTGAGTTATTTCCAAGGTCAGTACTTCTATCCAGCGCATAACAGACTCCCTCGTTTTTCTTCGCCGAGACAAAGGACCATCGGCCTCCGCAATTAAAGGTTATATAGAGCGGCCCTTCGCCAGGCCTTCCAATTACGGGGAGTAGACCTTTCCACCTCCTTGGCTGATAAGACGTTTTAAGTAGTCTTGCCCCCCGAGGGAGACAGAACCGCCCGAATGGAACTTTACCTTATTCCCAAGCAGTCTGAGGGCTGCCCCATGAGCCCCTGTCTGGAGTATCGGATAAAGATTTGACTTTGAAAGTGGTTTTCGTTTTTAGCCTTGTATCAGCCAAGAGAGTAGCGGAGTTGCATGGCCTATCTTACCTATCTTACCTTGCCCAACATACAGAAGGGTGGAGATCAGTCTCCTTCTCATGTGTCACGGAGTTTGTGTCTAAGACTCGAAACGCTTCAATTCCGGACCCGAGATTTGACTCTTTCTTGGTCCTCTCCCTTCGAGATTTTGTTGGCGAGGAACCGGAATACATGTCACTGTGCCCAGTTTGCGCCCTGAAATACTATCCATAAAAGATGAACATCAAAAAGTCCTTCAAAAGAAGGCATCGTGCTTACCCCATACAAAAATGGGAAAAAAAGCACGTTAAAAGAAGAAGAAGAAGAAAAGATGAACAGTGTCCGTCCGGAGTGCAGACGTCTTTTTTATGACCACGGGGAAGACTAAAAAAGGAGGTAAGGAAGAGTGCCATCTTCCGGCCGAGAGAAGTCATGTCTTGAACGTAGGTGAGGGTCGTCGGATGACGAAACGGACCCCCGCCACACCCACGTACTTCGGGGCGTTGGACCCTCGCCAGCATTCCGTAAGAACTTTTCTGTCCAACAGGTAATGAGGGTTAAGGTATGGTGGTAGCTCTATCTCCAAACCCATTGATTATCTTAACCTAGTAGGGAAAGCTGCTTACTGACGGTACTTCCTCGGAGGAGGAGTTCCCGGTTCTTTTGGATTTACCGACGGAGTGCCCCCCGTTGGTCTCGGGGAGGGTTTGGGGAGGGGGCGGGTTCTCCCGACAAGGACGTCGGGGCAACCGAGTGCTGCTAAGGTATTGCTATAGAGGTCACTCATACCTCTACTTTGCATATCAGGGCGCTTTCCAGACGCACTAGGACATACCCTCTTTTCTGGCAGTACCTCCCTCTAGATATGAAAGGTAATAGGTTTGTGTCCCGTAGGACGAGTGCCATGGTTCGAGTTCTGGCCGGCGCAGAAACGCCTATCAGTTATAATTCCCTTTGGGTGTAAGTTATTCCTAAGGTAGGGAACTATTGGTTTAAAAGCGGGAACTTATATCAAATACCGCATTTTTAGTACCTATGAGCTCTCCCCCACAATTTGAGTGATTGGATATATGCAATTGGCGCCGGGCCGAAAGATTCGTTGGGTTAAATTGTCACAAGAATTAAAACATAACTTTTGAAGAAATAACTTGCTTTTCACTTTTACTTTAGCCTGTGATTAGTTATGTCATTGTCACATTTCCTCTTTGTAACATAAAAGATACCTTTTAACGAAGTTTCCAATAGTTTTTTTAAACAAATATGTCTTCATTAACAATAATTTTGGGCAAATATAGCTAATTTTCTGTGTGAATAATGCTGGGGATTCTGCTAGTGTGCGTATATGTATATTGTGTGTATATATGCGTGCATGTATGTATGTATGCATATATGTATGTATGTAAGTTTGATGGTGTTACGTCAGTGTTTCGCATTTTCATTTGCTTATGATGCATTTAAAATGGCGTTTGAAGCCATTTCCTTCCGTAAGTTTTAACTGTCCATTTAGTTAATTTCCTTAATTCACTTCTCACTTTCAATCTAAATTCTCTCTCTCTCTCTCTCTCTCTCTCTCTCTCTCTCTCTCTCTTCGCCAAAGCTGCGCTCTTCTTATTCCCCGAGAGTGTCCTGGAGGTGTAATATCATCGTTGGGCAACGTTCCAAATTGAGTCAACTTTGCCTGATATCCAGCAGTGGATTTTTAGTTGAATAGTCGTCCTTCCTATTTAGTGTCCTCTACGACCCAACCCCTTTTAATCCAACTCGTCGTCTTTTTCTTTCTCCCTTACGCTTTTTCTTTCATTGTTAAGAATAAAAGTAGGTGGTCAGTCCTGTGAGAGTTAGAATTTTGATTGATTGGTGTGTGTAAATTATTTAATAATAATAATAATAATAATAATAATAATAATAATAATAATAATAATAATAATAATAATAATAATAATAATAATTAGGCCAGTCCTGTGAAAGAATTATGATTGATAGGTCGGTGTAAATAATAATAATAATAATAATAATAATAATAATAATAATAATAATAATAATAATAATCCTCTTTCTTGATCTTTTCATTCTTTAGGCCACCCTCATATAATCCAACCGCTTTTGAAAGAATCCATATCTTGTAGGAAGATGTACTCTTAATCAAAGTGCCCTGGCAACCAAGGGCTTAATGGTTCTTTTGAATGGTTGCTCTTGATCAGGACAACTCATTAGTATATATTTTCTCGGCAGGGTGTTGAAATTCTTACTAGTAACAGGCTTTCATTGAAGGAAATTTTTGGGTCATTAAAGAACAAATATACAGTAACGTCAAGCGAATTATTATTTTAATTACTAGTGTATCCATACTGTAAAAATGACGGTAATATGGGATGTGATCGAGACAGTAAATCCTTTCTCAGAGTGCTTATGTAATGTCCTGCTTACGTAAGGTCCCTTTATTCAGTAGACTTATATGTTAGATGATGGCAAATCTAAAAAAGAAGTATATTATCCACATACTATTATCGTTAAAGACTGAAAATGGAATATGTAGATATATAACGTTGTTTTAAAGAGATAACTATACAATAGCATTATATGTTCACTGGGAACAAGCCTAAAATTTATCCCACGAACTGGCCAGGTAAGATTCCAGAGAAGAGAAGTCGAATGTGAAAAGAGAGCAAGCCAAAATAAAGAGAAATGAATCACAGCGACGAAGAATAATTGTAACTCTTTCCGAAATGAAGGAATGGGAGTTCTGAAAGAACGAAATAATAGCAGACCCTTTGTCTCGGCAAATGGGTTATGACGGGGTGTAACGTCGTGTTGCATATCCCATAGAGAGGGGTTGCCGTGTATTCAGGTGGTCCTTGATAGCGACGCCCGAGATTTTTCCCCCGAAGCCTGGAAAAAACCGTTTATCAAATTTTGTTCTCCTGTAGTTCAGCTTCCCGTGGAATGGGATTCCCTTAATTGGTCTTGACGGTGATGGTTTCCTTTTCCGTTCTTGTCAAATATCCAGCGGAAAGGAAGAATTATTTGTCCATGAAAACAATACATTTTCTCTCTCTCCCCCTCTCTCTCTATCTTTCAGCAGAGGACCTCCGGTTGTGTTTCTATGTTTTTCGTTCTGGAATTCAGAGTTCTCTTGGTTTAAGTATAGATTATGTCTGTTTTTCTGAATTATAAAGATGAGGGTTTGTAATTTTTTCTTAATCATAAAGATGAAGATTTTATATTCATCTCTTTTTTCTATATGAACTACTGAATACAGCTATTAGGCATAATAACAAACTATTTGGTAATGATTTCGATGAAACTGTAATGAAGATGAAGAATTTTGTGATAATACAAATCACTTTTTCGTTATGATGAATCAAATTTAAGCAAAAAAAAAAAAAAAAAAAAAAACATTCCCAAATGATTTGCCTTAGCATTGCGTTGCATGCGGAAAATTAGTAGGTGTGCATACATACCCTTGGAATTCCTGGTATATCACCAGCAACAGCTCTAAATTATATAGAAGTAGAATGCAGATGAGCCATTGATTTATTAAAGAAAGGCGTAGGGAGAAATGTATGGTATTCATAGACAAATAAATCCTCGCTTTCATTGTATATGACGTTAGAGAGAGGGAGAGATCGAGAGATGGGGTTTGGAGCCGGTGTACTGAAGCGATGTTTTGTTTGGATGCTCACATGCCTTGTTTTCGTTGGCCATACCAACAGAAGACGAAATGATACTACTTGAAATTATGTTTATTTCTTGATGTCTTGGTTAAGATTTTAAACCTTGTGAAAATACGGATAACAGAATTAATAATAACTATCATCATGTCAATTTATTTATTGTTATTTATTGTTTCTGGCATTTTCACCGACATCTATGCTATTGCAAATAGCGTTAAGGAAAGGTACTTTAAAATTTTATTAAAACTTGAATTACTGAAACGCGGATACATTTACCCATAGACTTTTCGTACCGTCACTTCTCGCTGACGCACGGGGAGCCTAGTCGGGTTCTGGTAGCGGAGTATTTGATTGGTTTCCCTTGTACATGACAGTTATCATAGGCGGGAATGCATTTGTCTCAATGCACTGTCATTTTAATCTTCTATTTGATTTTCATGGATGGAGTGACAATGCGAACGTTGTCGACAGTTATTGTTGCTGCCATAAATATTTACAGCTTTTATTGGTTTTCATAACTTCGTTTATTGGTAGCTTCGTTTTATAAATAAATACAAGAGTTATGGTTGCATATTTTTCTTATACTTTTTTTTATCTTGGTTCTTTATCTGCTTGCTTTAAGTAGATCTAGTGTGCAGAATAGTAATGAAGACACCTTATGAAATATTTTCAACTTTATTTTTCCTCTTGTTTCAGGAAACGTTATATGGGATTAACGCCTATTTAGAACCTTATACAGTTGTTCTTTACAGAATATTTCTGTCAGTTTTATCAGTGTATACCAAAATTAATTTTAGATTGAATTTTTAAATTGAAAATAATAGATGGATTATAAACTTTTGATATCAGTATTATCCCATCTGCAAATAGAACTTCTCTTGTGGTTGTAAAGTCTGTTGAACATTTGATAAATATCATTAGGAGAGTTTTTAATATATTTTGTATCATTAGGGAATTTCCGATTTTTTCATTGATTGCCACTGTTGTTGTAAAATTGTTGGCATCTGTGTTCGTTTTTAACTTTGCAAGTGGTGTATTGCATCTCTCTCTCTCTCTCTCTCTCTCTCTCTCTCTCTCTCTGATTACCTGTTAAAATTCAGTTTCTTTTTATGATTTTAATAATAGCTCCTTCGCTTCTACTTGATTATAAGTTTCGCTTGATGTACCATTTCTCTAAGTGGGGTTGCTGGAGCCCTTCAGCGTATAAAAAGTTATATTTTTCCGTACCAAATCCTAGGTCTTTCATTATGTTTAGGGGTGTAAGTACATCCAGCCACTAGTTAGAAAACCCTACGTAACAAACGGGGACTGAAAAATCCTTAATTGAATTTCTACGCGAAT